>NW_015505314.1:349222-356626 GCF_001515645.1 Sinocyclocheilus grahami | reverse complement strand
TATATATATATATAGTATATTTCTGGTCATCAAAGAATCCTGAAAAAAAAATGTAGCATGATTTCCATAAAAATATTAAGCAGCACAACTGGAATAATAAGAAATGTTTCTTGAGCAGCAAATCGGCATATTAGTATGATTTCTAAAGGATCACATGACACTGAAGACAGGAGTAATGATGCTGAAAATTCAGCTTTGCCATCATCAGAATAAATTACATTTTAACATATATTAAAATAGAAAACAGTTCTTTTCAATTGTAATAATATTTCATAATATTACTGTTTTTACTGTATTTTTGTTTAAATAAGTGGATCCTTGGTGAGAAGAAGAGACGTCTTTAAAAATAAATAAATAATATTATTATTAAAATCTTACCAATCCCAAACTTTTGAATGGTAGTGTATGCTTATATTTGATGTATTATAATAAAATTTTATTTTTTATTTATATTTTATTTGTTTAATGTGATGTATTCATTAAAGGAATAAAATGTTCTTTTTTTTGAAGGCCTTTTGTATTCTAAACATCTCATGAAGAAGTGTGTCCTCCTTCCTCACAGGGAGAGGTTATCTATCAGTAATGTGGCAGCCAAAGAGAGTGGAGTGGAAATGTTGCAGTATCATCAACACGGGATCAAATTTGAAAGCCTGCTGATGTGCCCACAAGAAAAAGTGAAAAAAGAAAAGCGAGAGGATGAATTAAGAGTACACTGCACTATCAAGAAACCAGTCAATCACGGTGAGTTATTCGGAGCTCTAGAGGATGTCGCAACCCAGTTTTCTCCAGAATGCTTGCATAATACTGAAGCCATAAAAAGCATAATTTTCTTCTGTTGATAGTGATTGATTATAATGTAAAAGGAGATTTGTTTGACTCTCGTCTTATTTTGTCAGGTCTAACTGTGCAGACAGAACTCAGGACAGAGTCGCCACATGTAGAGTCTTCAGACAGTGACTCCGAGTCAGAAGCAGAAGATTCTGCTGAGGTGCTGATGATGTCCAATAAGCTCCCCAGGAGCTAAACACTTGGTTTAAATGGCTTATCATCTGTCCATCCTAATCCTCTCCATCACCCTTTCTTTAAACAGAAACGCTCGGAGTCAGAGAGTTCTGAGGAAGAGGATGGAGGAAGCAAGCGAGACTCGGGGAGTTTTGTGGAGCATCTGAGCGGCCGGCAACACGGCCACCATAAGCAAGCGCTAAAACGGTACGGCTGCCCTTCATTTTACACACCTGAGAAACTTGACACAGTTTAAAAGCTCATTTTAAGTCCCTTTTCTCTTTTTTTTGTGCTAAAATTGAAAACTTCTTGTCCGCAGAGAACGTCCTACCTCACCGAGCACAGCTGATGCCATTCAGGGCATGCTGTCTATGGCGGGGCTGCTGTGTCAGCAGGCATCAGCAGGGGGCGATATTTTACAGCAGCACTGGTGGTCCAGTCAGGGTAACAGTAACAGTAACAGCAACAGCAGCAGTGACACGTGGGACAGCAGTGAACCCTATTCGGCACCCCGCAGCCCAGAGGGAGAGGATGGGAGTCTCGGAGAGGAATATTCATATAGCGAGAGCTCACTTTCTCCTCCCCTTCACCCCTCCAAAAGACACACCCCCAACCCCACACCCATCAGCAACCAGGCCACTAAAGGTAAGCTACTCAACTTTTATTACTTCGGGGAAATTAAAAAAAAATAATAATAGTAACAATAATAATATTTGTATTGTTATTTCTTATTAAAGGAAAAATTGTATTTGCCAAAAATCATATAGAGGACTTCTGCTGACCCTCATAACAGTGTATCAAAGTCAATAATTTGACCTTTAAAAATAGATTTTTGTTGAAACTATATTTTTTATCTTGGAACAAAATGTGAAAGTATGAAAATTGGTTTAAAACTATATTTTAATATATATGTATATATAACCGAGACTTGTCATTTGCATTTACCGTATTGACCCGAATATAAGACGATGTTTTTTTTCTTGGAAATACATCTGAAAAAACGCAGTCGTCTTATATTCAGGGTCTAGACTTTGACATGTCAATAATACACCCACAACAATAGGTGGCGCCAAATACGCATAAAACAAGTGTGCCATGAAATACGTAATGTAATGCGTGTTGTAAAGATCGCGAGTAAAAACAAAAGAGAAAGAAAACCTTACAGCTGCATGAGTCGTGACGGTCACGTTAGCCTGATGGGACCAAACTCCCTTTCTGATTTTACAACGTAAGACAGTACCCGGATTTGAAGACTACAGTAAGATTTAACTTCTACTGTTAATAAGATTTTGGTGAAATTATTAGATGGATAGCCTAAATGTCCTAATTCAGATGGGCTACCTATATTTTTTTTTGTTTGTTTTTTATGGTATATCAAAAAGTGTATATTTTTTAAATGTGATTGTTGGTACATTTTACCAGATTTTACCTTACTTTCAAAACAAAAATTAAAATATGCAATATGAAAGTAATTGAAGACAAAATGTGTTTTACTAAGAAAAGACTAGATTTGGTTTTTAAAAAGCCTTTTTCCAAAAGGTACATCTGGAAAAAGGGGGGGTCGTCTTATATTCGGGCCAATACAGTATATATTGTTGCTCGTTTGTTAGTTTTGACTGCTTTTATTGTCCTCATTTGTAAGTCGCTTTGTATAAAAGCGTCTGTTAAATGACTAAATGTAAATGAAATATATATATATATATATATATAATTTAAAAAAAATTGTGGAAAATTATGATATTTGTTACATTTATTTTTGCCTTAGAATATGTGAAGGAACATTTTGAAAATAGTTGTGCGCACATTTATTCAGAGTGCAAAGAAAATCTTTTAGTTATTACTTGGTTACACCACATGACATTTTTAGAGTCATTCAATTTGTCAAAACTTTTCTTTAACATGGTATAAAGGTTTTTAAATATCATTTGAAATACAATAAATACATTTAAGTATGTTGCACATTATAAAACGGATAGTTCCGGTCCTTGGTTCTGATTGGCTGAGCCACGTTCAAAGCTGTTGTAAATTACTCTACGAACATACACCTTTGTTTACATTTGTCTGTTGCTCGGCAACCACTTAGTTGCAACCACAACTGATTCTGAGGAACTATATTGATTGGTGGAAGAATAATGTTTTTATTAATATCATTACACTTTATTTGCTCTGTTTTATTTTGTGAAACCTTACTAAGTATATGGAATAACCGTTTTATAAAAGCAATAAGCCCCGTGAAGCCGTGGTTCACAGTGAATTTAAGCTTTGCGTCGTCGTGCCTAACAACGCCCCTTAATGTGAAACCTTACTAAGTATATGGAATAACCGTTTTATAAAAGCAATAAGCCCCGTGAAGCCGTGGTTTACAGTGAATTTAAGCTTTGCGTCGTCGTGCCTAACAACGCCCCTTAATTGTTATAAATTCACTGTAAACCACGGCTTCTTGGCGCTTTATATATATATATATATATATATATATATATATATATATATATATATATATATATATATAATTGACCCACTTATATGACGTTTACCAATAAAACATTTTTGGAAGTTCACAAAATCACTCCAAAAATGTATGTTCTTGGGGTAATAGTAATGTTTGCAACTATTACTGCTGAAGGGCTGGTATTGACTTGAAAGCTTTTGCTTATATTGTGTTTTTGTGGTTTTATTGCAGGAAAGCGTCCTAAGAAAGGACAGGCGACAACTAAACAGAGGCTTGGGAAGATATTGAAAATGAGCCGCCATAAAGGCTTATTCCTGTAGCATGATGACGTGTAATAAATCAACACAGCTGCTTTTCTTTATACGCTGGGACTATTATCACACACACACACACACACACACACAGTTCTCTTACTCACTGTGCATGTTTAGGTGACAGGGTTTCACACAAAATACAACACGTTATCCATCAGCGCAGGGAAAAACTGCTTTACTTTGGACAACATTTCAACATTAACAGCCAAAAGTTTCAAGAGGAAGCACAGAAACGGATGGTCGGAGGTCCAGAGAGCAGCGTGTAGGAAAACGAGCCGCAAGTGTGTATCACGGGCTGAGGCCTCTCCTCTCCCCCACCCTACCTCTTACCACATCTGTAGCATGAGTGTCCAGGCGCTCGCAGGCTAAGGACATCTTCCTAGCCCTCTACAGCCCGACACTGGTCTTCGGATTCCCCTCAAGTCATTATCAATCTGCCTATTTCTCTCTACTTTGATTGTCTCAGGCTGATGTGTGAGCTTTGGAAATGGTGCTGAACATTTAAAAATCCTTCTCCAGTCCCCTCTGCCCCTTTTAGCAATAATTGTACAGCGGTGAGTGATGTATTGATGATTTAGTGGGCCGTACTTTTAGGATGCACAGGAAGTCCTCTCATAGTGGAAAGTATTGGTCATAACAGTACAGCCATCAAAAGAAATCAAAAAGTGGCAAAGATAAAAAAAACTACATGATTTTCTTTGATTTAACAGCGTTTATACTACATTTATTCTTGGGTCCGTTGCACACCGTCTCCAGGAAACATGTCGTTCAAACCGGAAACCGTAGCAAAACGGTGCACACCGGTTTGAGCTTGAACTTGCCCCCGGTGTTTCCAAAAAAATAAAATAAACATAAAACACGAGTGTTAAAATGTATCAATTAAGTTTTTCCAATTAACGTCATATAAATTTAAGTACTAAATTGTGTCATTTATTTCTTTAGTGGACCTACAATTATTAGTTTGTAAAAGTATATTTGAAGTCATTGGTGTATGTAATGTTTATGTTCAAATTCACTCTGTGCAATTCAATTTTATTGTACTTTATTGGCATTTATTTTATTGTATGTATTACATGAAGAAATGTTTAGGAAATTGTATTTACAGAATTGTATTAATTCAGACTATGAAAACAGGGCACAGGAGACGAGTAATCATTATATATGTAATAGTACTTTATTTGCACAAACAGCAATAAATCTCAACATTTTCTCTACTACTCTGTCTTTGACTCGGAGGACTAGTGGCCAAGACAATATTCAAAGGGCTGGGAGAGACTAGGGGTGTCAGAAGAATAACATAATTAAATACGACTAATCCTGTGATTATATATGTTTCAAAACTGTATGTTTGGCAATTAAATATAACAGTTCTTTAATGAAAAAAAAAAACAGTTCACAGGTTATCAAGCCTGACATATAAAATAAATAATAGTCAGAATAATCTATTTTTTTTTAATGGAATAGTTCATTGAACCTCCTTACTAAATTAAATTTAAAAAAAATAAAATGTTTTGTTTCATATTTGATATGTTAGGCTTTTATGGCCCATAGAGTATATAAATAAACGTGGTGCTCATACTCGAAGAAAAAACACATCAGTCTTACTCAGAGGCCCATACTAAGCAAAAATATGCAGTTTGGTATAGATGTTATTTATGTGGCCAAAACATTAGATGAAATTCTGATATCTTGTAATGTTAAAACAATAGCATTTCTAAGAGTATAGCAGACTACTTATAAAATGCATGTAAATATCACTCTAAATCTCTCAATAATGGGTTGGCTTCTCACCAAAGAAATCTGGATTGTGTAGAACAGGTTTTTCAGCACATTTTTGATCATGTTGATAATTTACAGGCCTTAGAAATGAATGTATAAAATATGATACAGAAGGCTTTATAGGTTAAAGTTGGTCATTTCAATTTGGGTGTTTCAGCCACCTGATTACAAACCCCTGCACTTGACTAACCATTATAATAATGATATTTAATTTTAAAACTGTAACATGTTGCAATTTGGTCAATATACTACGCACTTGGACGAAGACGACAATTTCGTAGATCATGTAATGCACAAACATAGGCTACTAACAAGTTAAAACAATGTTAGCAACAAAACTGCTTGGAAAATTGAGCTTAATAGACTTTATTAATGGTGAAAAAACTCACTGAGCAGTGCGCTTTACAGAAAAAAAAACTCCATTCAATACGCCATTTACTAATCATCATCCCCCGAGCAGCGCAGGGGAGGCGTGGGGTCGACAACATGGCGGCTGAGGAAACACGATCAATGGGAAAAGGCGAGCAGATCATGCAGCTCAAAGCCACGACGTTACCTAACATCCATTTTAACGAGCGCGAGAAACAGATTACTTCGGAAGGCATTGTGGCATCGCACAACGCCGATGTGAGACCTCAGCCGGGACGTTTTCTGCACACGACTCGTTTCCTGATCAGCACCGAAAGAGGACATGCGCGCTCCAGTCCCTTTGTTGCAGCTCATAGGGATGGGCGTATCGATCTAAAGTAACGATATATCGATACTGACGCGAGTATCGACAGTATCGATACTCAAACAAATGTCGATACTACGGTGCGTTTTATTTACCAGTGATTTTGTTAATTTAACAAAAAAAAACATTCGTACAATATGCACTGAATTGGAAGAATAAGTTGAAAGATAATATTGATCATGTTCTATTCAGTAATGTTAATAGAAATCATACAGTCAGAATAAAAAGGTTGCATTTTATGCATGGTTGTAATACCAAGTTCTTAGACATTGTTCAAATAAGTACAAGCTAGAAAGAGAAGGAATAAATAAAGAGAGATACATTTTGGCGATATCGCCGATACTGCCTTGAAAAATATCGGTATCGTATCGAAAACAAAATAAGTGGTATCGCCCATCCCTCAGCTCATATGCGGCTGTTATTGTGGCGTAATACACGATGTTCTGACTTCTTAACATAATATCTCTCTCATAATAGCAGCTTGACCTTTACGAATTCCCAAAACACACAAGATATTAATATTTAAAAAAAAAATGGAACAACTTGGGCACTGCCAGCCAACATTGATTTTTGATTAGGTTGTTTTATCTTTTCGACGGTTAATTCCTAGCAGTTCTCGATTAAAGATTATTGCTGAACTGGTTCCAAGATTCTTAATTGCGTGGTAGTTTTATTAACACGCACATGTAACCGAGTTGACAAATAAATACAATTTTACTCAACTTGATTGTAACAAACTACTTAATCACAAGATGTGATATTACAACACACACGGCTGTTAAAAAATATGACTCTTAATAGGCAAAACCTGTGCAGCCAGGTGTGTCCACACACATGCCGTTTCAACTGCTGTTAGGGGCTACGTAACTACGTCATGACGCAAAAGGAGGAGAGTCGCCGAATCGTTATAATAACCGCTTCTTTGAAACGAACCACCGAGCATCCAAAACACTACTTTCCGATATTCCCGGTGTTTGCGGCGCTTAAAGCACATTAAGGTTGTTAGTCGTCAGCGTGCATTTTAAAGCACACGGCTGTTGGCGTAGTCTCAAGGAGCTGAATCCAGTTTTGGGCACAGCGATGTTTTCTGGAGAGCCCGTGACCCGCCTCGCCCAGCGCAGTGCTGC
>NW_015505314.1:340638-348229 GCF_001515645.1 Sinocyclocheilus grahami | reverse complement strand
CCCGCCGCGCCCAGCGCAGTGCTGCGAGGAGTGTCGACGCCGCCATCTTCTCGCGATTTTTGTGACGCGACACGAACTAATTTTGTATATAAACCAACTCCGAGAAAGGGCTCTTCTAAAACGCTGATCCGCTGAGATTCAAGTAACGTTAAATCAAATGGTTAATGAGATTTGGAGTTAATGGCGCCCTACTGTCGTCCACAAACACGGTCGGATCTCCGGGTGCGCCGCTCTCCCCTCGCAGCTCAGAGCCCGCCCACATATGGAATTCCGATTATGTCATCTGTAGCCAATCAGCGCCGAGGAAACCGGACAATAAGCGTACTATTGGTCAAGGGCAATGTCATTCATTCTATTCAGGAAGGGCAGGGAGGGGGACGAGCGGAGAAAATCGCCATTTTGAAAGCGTAACAAAATGAACGATAGCGACACTCAAATAATACCCTAGCTCCACGACGGGTTGAATTGTAGCCCGTCTTAATATCCATCTATAATCTCAACGTCTCGAAAGTTAAAACCAGAAGATGATTTGACTTGCGTAGGCGATACAACAGCTCGGGTTAACTATCTCTGTACTTTCGTTTTACTTTCAACTGTACAAATTCGATGGTCCGCGTGTCACATCGCAGTTTTCCGCTTTGTCTCGCCGTGTTTCTCCACTCTGCGTTGCATAGCCCTTCAACTGCTAGTGGTTGGTTTTGTAGCACAGACTGCGCATGCGCAGGAGGATGCGGTTTCGAGATCCAGTTCAGTATGGGGGAGGGTGTTTGTATGTAGGGTGAGTTGCTCGAATGAAGCCGTCTGGTTGAAGAGCAACATTTGGAGACCCCTGCAACAATATGGTATTAGTTTACCAGAAAATAATAAAGGACAACAATCCACTCTTGATTTTGTATTGTGTATATCAGCATTATATCTCCGCGTGAACTTGAGAGACTAGATTTGAAGCGATCTAACAAAATTAAAAAAATAAACCAAAGAACTACAACAAAAAAAAAAGAGTGGGTCTGTCCGCAGCCGAAGGAAATATTACCTTTTCATTACACTCTGCAGATGTATGTGTTTATACTTGTGGGAATCTCACTCCAGTTACCTTGAGGGTAATCTCAACGTCTCGAAAGTTAAAACCAGAAGATGATTTGACTTGCGTAGGCGATACAACAGCTCGGGTTAACTATCTCTGTACTTTCGTTTTACTTTCAACTGTACAAATTCGATGGTCCGCGTGTCACATCGCAGTTTTCCGCTTTGTCTCGCCGTGTTTCTCCACTCTGCGTTGCATAGCCCTTCAACTGCTAGTGGTTGGTTTTGTAGCACAGACTGCGCATGCGCAGGAGGATGCGGTTTCGAGATCCAGTTCAGTATGGGGGAGGGTGTTTGTATGTAGGGTGAGTTGCTCGAATGAAGCCGTCTGGTTGAAGAGCAACATTTGGAGACCCCTGCAACAATATGGTATTAGTTTACCAGAAAATAATAAAGGACAACAATCCACTCTTAATTTTGTATTGTGTATATCAGCATTATATCTCCGCGTGAACTTGAGAGACTAGATTTGAAGCGATCTAACAAAATTAAAAAAATAAACCAAAGAACTACAAAAAAAAAAAAGAGTGGGTCTGTCCGCAGCCGAAGGAAATATTACCTTTTCATTACACTCTGCAGATGTATGTGTTTATACTTGTGGGAATCTCACTCCAGTTACCTTGAGGGAAAAAACAAAACACTGCACTTGTGTAAAGGGTTACATAACAGATTTGCAGCCATTTACTGTTTTGGGCCTCACAAGTAGGTGTTTGTATTCAACCGTAATAGGCTTGTGTAGGCTGCCTTCTTTGTTTTCACTCAATTTTTGTGTATAGCTCTTATTATTTCATATATGCTTTGACATTCGGATACTTATAATGGGGGAAGGGGTTCCATAAAAAAGGAAACATAGGGCTGACGATTAGACTTCCACTTCAGGAACCTATAAAAAGACTATTTTACTACATACACGTGCAGATACAAATGTGAGATCGTTATTTTATCATTCCACAACACCCGGATATCGAAGCAGAACACAAGGTCTTGGCATAATTGAAACCTTTTACCAAATTTTATTTGTAATGGTAGACACAAGCTATTTTGCAACACACACAAAAAAAACACTTCGGGTGCGTTCACACTTGTAGTTCGGTTCTCTTGGTTAGTTTGGTCCAGAACAAAAAAGAAAACTATACATTTGGTCTAAACCTAAAGATACCGAACCTAAAGGCATAGTGATACGTTCACAACCTGATTGGTCGGGTTGAATGACGTATATATCGTGACGGAACTCACCGAACACCCCAAACAAAAGTTGTGTTCGACTTAAAGCGGCGCTGCGCAGACCGTACAGTGTATGACATGAAAGTACCCATTCACTGATCGGTCTGCTCAGCGCCGCTTTAAGGCCCTGTCTCAAATGGCACCCTATACCCTCGCGGCCTTCCTCTGAGTCCGCACTTTCGTGACCTAATGCCATTTTGACTGTCGGGTAGAAGTCTGGTGCGGAGCTCACCCCAGTGCGGGCTCGGCTGAAGTGCGTATCGAGGGCATATAGCGGCCACAAAGGGGGCGCTCGCGAGCACACTTTTGAATGCTAAAATGATGAATGGGACACCCTACGGTCTCGTGGACTTAACCAAAGTCCCTTTAAGACAAGTCATGTCACTCGGCGGCCATCTTTGAAACGCCTCTCGGGCATGCAAGTGCAACTCCTATCTCTTTGAACGGGGAAACATAAAATTCTACAAAACTGTTCACTAAGCTTGCTATTAAATTTCATATTTTTAATCACCAAAGAAATCTGACATCAACTGTGTCATAAATGTTGTTTATTTTGCTCAAATAGCGTTATAAAAAGCTTATTATTCAGGCTAGATCAGCCAGTGCGCATGGCTCAGAACGCTGACTGTTTCTATAGCAACCAGGACGAGCGGCCATATTGAGCATTGCATTTTTCCCCATTCAAAACTATACGAGTGACATGTCTTGGGTATTTTATAGTCTTTGACTTAACGGACGCACGCGGCGGCCATTGTCAGCCTGCAAGACCGAAAGTGCACATGAAGTGTTCCATTTGGGACAGTGCCTAAGTCGAATACACCTAACGCCGTCTGCTGGACGTTGAAACGTTGTACTTATGATTTTATTTTCACCACATGCGAACTCACAAAGAGCTCATAAAAGGCACTTTACCTCCTCTTTCTCCACGTTTGCCGTCTGCTCATTTTGTTTTGAATACAACGCTCGTTCCGCGTCGTCAAATCATGTCGCATTACATCGCATCTTGTCATTACTTCCTGTTTTCGGTTTGTTTAGAAGTATTTGGTCCGTGTTGCGTTCATGTTTCATTCGAACTGCCGCTTTAAGTCTAACGCACCTTTTGTTTGGGGTGTTTGGTGAGTTCCGTCACGATATATATACTTCATTCAAGCCGACAAATCAGGTTGTGAACGTATCACTATGCCTTTAGGTTCGGTGTCTTTAGGTTCGCTGTCAAAAATGCCAATGTGAACGCTAAGCGGACCAGGATCCGAACTACAAGTGTGAACACACCTTTAGTGGTCTCGGTCCACTTGTTTGGTGCGCATCAGGGCTCGGATGGCAGCGTTCACACTTAAGGTCTCTGCACACCGAGTCCGAATTTTTCGTCCGAAATGTTTGCACGTTGAAAAATAAATACGACCTCACGTTGTCAATCACGTTTACACACTGCCTCCGAAACTTTCTCCTGTCATAAAAAAAATTCGGACCAGGTTCAATTTTCTGCGTTTTCACATCCGTAGCAAGCATTTTGATAGGAAAGGATGACGAATACGGAAAAAAACTGAAAAACGCATACGAAAGTTTCGGACTCAGTGTGTAAAGACCTTTAATCAAATGAACCGCACTAACAGAGCAATCACACCAGGGTTCGTTTCAATCAAACCAAACATGACAAGTATGAACACACCCTTAGGTTTAGGGATTCAGACAAACTTTGGGATGCATCATTTGTGCTAGGACATGAATGTCACCTCAAATCATGTGACTTACTTATATTACTTGCAACTGCATTTTTGCCTGGTGGTTGAGCAAACAAATCCCATAGATTTATACTGAAGGAGGGCCCCGAGCCATATTTAGAAACCAAAATATCAGGTGAACTCTTCTACCTCATGACCACTTATCAACCATCCAGAACACCTTAGCAACATCAGTTGTGTCCCTAAATATGTGTTTATACACTACGCACTCTAGCGTACGAAGTTATTTTGTCATCCAACATCAAAGTCCGCTAAGTGTGGAAAAACTGTGACAGTTGAGTGCATGAAGTATCCAACACTTCGGCTGTATCCGAAATCACCCCCATTCACTATTTCCTATATTACTCCATATAATATAGTTCACTGAATGCGTGAATAAATACGAGTAAGCGAATTCGGACACTGAGTGCAGTGGAAGTGCTGTGAATGGCGCCATCTTCTGGCAAGACGAGGTGCATTGTGGGATTGAATGAGTGCACTCGATAATGTCCACTATGGTTTTGGACACCACTACAAATGGCTGTCCCATCAGATAATGCACTATATAAGGGTATAGGGGGCTATTTCAACACATTTTTTTTCTCTGATAATTAAGTGCATCAACTTGGTTTTTGAAGTTCACTTGTTCCTCATTCCTCATTGTTTAAACTACAAAACAAGTACTCAAAATTCAGTTTGGAAGTCCTCTTGTGTTGAGGGTTTCTTATAATAATTATAATAACTAATAATTCCCTCCTGGTGGAATGACCTGCCCAACTCAATCCGAGCATCAGAGTCCTTAGCCATCTTCAAGAAACGACTAAAAACACATCTGTTCTATCTTTATTTGACCCTCTAACTCTAGCACTTTCTATTCTATTTTAATTATTTATCTTTTTTATTTAAAAACAAAAAACACTATTCTTATCAATTTAACACATACTTGCTGAATAAAAGTTTTAATTTTTCAAAAAGAAAAAGAATACAAATTTACTGACCCCAAACTTTTGAACGGTAGTGTATATTGTTAGAAAAGATTTCTATTTTAAATAAATGCTCTTCTTTTTAGCTTTTTCTTCATCAAAGAATCCTGAGGTGTGTGTGTATATATATATATATATATATATATATATATATATATATATATATATATATATAAAAAATACCTTGCTACCTGTACTGCGTTAGGCTAACCGAGACTTGTCATTTGCACTTACATATTGTTGCTCTTTTGTTAGTTTTGATTGCTTCTATTGTCCTCATTTGGATAAAAGCATCTGCTAAATGACTAAATGTAATAAGTGACTCACTATAATCTTAATTGCAGTATTTTTAATCCATTCTTTTTTCCCTTCTTTAGGCATTCATCTCGCTAGGCCGAGCCTTCAGGCTTATTTCTTCACAGCGGGCTGCAGAGTCCTATGTTTGGACTGTATGATGAGGAGAATGCTCGCCGTGGATGAACTCCCTCCCTCCCTCTCTCTCTCTCTCGCTCGCTCTTCAGCCCGCGCCCCTGAGCTTCTGCGCCGGGAAACCCCGCGGTATGTAGAGGCGGAGCGCGCAGTGACAGAGAGCCGGGCGGGGGTGAGCGGGGGGAGGCGGAGTCACGGCACTTCTGCCAGGGCCGCCATTTTTGCACAGGGAAAAGAGACAGGATTGAAGGGATCCAGTTTCTAACTGTCGGCACAGATACGGACAAAATAATCGGGCTTTAACAGACTCTAACTGTACTTTGGGATTAGAGCACCACGAAGCGAAATACAGGTGCGAAATAGCGCGATTTGTAAAGCTTTGTTGCACATCCGCAGTGGAGAGCGAAGTATTGTTTTGGTTGTGTGGTAACTGTTAGATCAGGCGGCGGGGTCTCACCCGAGTCCCCCGTGTCTCTATTCACAGTTATTACAGTGGACATCAACGGTAAGTACCTGCCGAAATCCTACAGCTATCTGTTTGTTTATTAGAGACGGTTGTTTGAAGCCAGTGGCTAAGTGACTTGCTGAAGAGGGTCCCATCCTCGTGTGGATGCTGAAATTGGCTTTAATGAGCTTGTATTAATAGTTTGTTAAAATTAGATGCATTTACAACGCCGCTGTGCGTTTGTCAGCCCTCCTTTTGAGGTATAACGTTAAATCCCACCTGGCTTGTTGTAAAGAGGGCAATCCGAGCAGTGTATGACTTAATTTAGCAGCTAAGGTGGCTAGCTAGCTCACACCCACCTTTAATGCCTCACAGAAGGAAAGATCTTGAAGTGCATCGCTGTTTTATAGTGGTAGCCACCAGAAAAGCTGCACACGAGAGTAGCGGAAACTCGTTGTCGTAAAGCTGCTAACGTAGCAACACCAGCAGTCACTGGAGAAATGCTAGCAAGTTAGCCAGCCAAGAAAGAAACCGCTCAAGACTTCAATAATCTCTTTAGAGATGCTGGGATGTGCTGCAAAGACAACTGCTCGAGTGTTTCACGTTTGGTGAAGTCGTGGTCACGGCCCACGATATGTTGCTCCCGCCACTTATCTAACGTACAGTCCTGACGGTGATGTGCACACGTTTACAACTATTTACACGTGTTTTTGTTGTGCGTTTTAGAGAATGAGAGCTGTGAAATGTTTAAAATGGCACGCTTTGCTCTCTGACAGAGCCTGCAACAACAGGGCTTTTGTTTACACCGCTCAACTCCGGCTAGCCATTCACTAGGTCCACTCTTACCCCATATACCCAGCAAACAAACACACTTTTTTAAGCCTATTGACTAGCACTGAGTCATAGTAGTAAGGCCATCTAAAATACGAGATGTGATTTTAATCTGTTGGTTTTGGACTTGCTCTAATCGCTGCAGAGGAATACGACTTAGTGCTGCTTAGCATAATAATGCATAGACATAGCAAAGAGGACAGAAAATGAGCGCTTATTTAGTGTCTGATGTGTTTTGTGTGGTTGTGTGCTGATAATGAGTGCTGCAGGCGTGGGGGAGGGGTTCGGGCTCGGTTCATGTAGTCAGAGCTGCTTGAGCTTTGCCTCAAACTGGACCAGAACCGCGCTGCTTTACCAGCGAGCTGCGCAGTTATGCCATTTGTAGCCAATAAACCGTCACTCGACGCGTTTTCAGGTTTAGGTCGATTAGGGTTTGATATTTACTGTTGGAAATTTGATTTATACCTCTGTGTAAGGCAATTAAATGCTCCAGTGTATCACATCGATGCGCATTAGCATAGCAAGCTAAGCATTTAGCTTCACCGACTAGCTGTTTGCGAGGATGTTGATTTAATTAGTCGACCCGACGCGTTTGGTTTAGCAATGTAGACGTGCTAACAGATCATTTGGTTATTTAAACGCCAAACAAAGTCGTTAAAACGCACTTTCCTCTCTCGGATAATCGCGTACATTGTGAGGCAAGTTGAGGTTCGCTGGTCGCCGTCAGTCAGAAACGACGCAAACACTTCGTTCCAGCACAAAAACAGCGCATTTGACAAATAGATACTTAAGCATATGTGAAAAGGCGGGTTTCTTGTGATCTTGGCCGGTTTCTGTCAAATTTCAGCGAGTCTTCGAGCGCAGTATTTCCTCTC
>NW_015505314.1:303904-340591 GCF_001515645.1 Sinocyclocheilus grahami | reverse complement strand
AACACACACCAGAAAAAAACATTGCTGTGTTTCACCGAATATGTTAATAGCTTGCGTTCACTGAACGCTTTAACACATAAACTGAACCACATGAGTGTGCTAGATGTGCAGCCTTGTTGATAAACCATCATAAATGTATGTACGACACTCAAATCTCAGCTCATTCATGAAGCAAAGTATAATAAACGACAAGTGATCTGTCGTTGTTGCACTTACAGTGTTCAACAAAAGCTTTCCCCCTTCAAATGGTTGTTTTCATAGAGGATACACAGATCATTGTTGTCTTTACTACAAGTTTAAGTGTGCTAAACATGAGACATGTGTTGGCAAGATGTCACACTGGAATTAAGTAAAAGTATAAACATGCAGTCCTTTGTGGAAGGAACAATAAGGGATTTATTACTGGCACTCGCTCATCTTTGTTTCATAGTAGCACAGACAATCTTCAATCTAGCTCAAACAACTAATCATCTTCTTTCCTCGTTTCACAACACAATAGATTCTAGGCCTGGGCGGTATGACGATATATGTACCGTTTCATCGATAGAGGTTTTTGCTATTCTGCGATATGTAAATAGTGTTACACAATGTTACAGCAATAAAGAAATAATCTAATATAAAAAAGAACGGTTCTTCCGGTGACTCCTCAGAATGAGTTCTATTTCACAGCTTATTGCGCTTGAACGTTCAAATACACACAAAATGCTTTTAATATTTTTAAGACATTGCAATGTCTTTAATAAAAAAAAAAAGAATATAATTCATACAGTGAAGACTGCAGTGTTTTTTTCGTTCGATTTGATTTCTGCAGTATTTCTTACATGATACTGTTAAATAGACCTACTGTACCTGGAAAAACTTGAAGCCATAGGCTATTTGTTTCATTTATATCTTATATTGTATTTCTGCTATTGTTATTTGCATATTGTTTCTAATTTGTAATAAAAAATAAATAAAATGACAAAAATAGCTTCTTTGTGAAAAAATGACTCGTATTGAGAAATAAGAATTTCGTCATACCACCCAACTCTAGGAAATTCTTTTGTCACAGATTCTTGACTGTGTAAGGAAAGGTTGTGCTGTACCAGAAACCTAGATGTGTGCATTGCCTCACCTAAAGTATTAACAGGAAATGAGATGTTTCTAGAGCTGACGCACAACCATCTGCATCTTAAAACTACTCGGCAATTACAGTTTTGGTTTAACGGCCACACCAAGGAGTACAACTTTATTTGAGGATGCTGTTGAGTTTACTGCAGTATTGAAAAGAGCGCAACCCACACAGCTGTCATATTTCTCTCATGATTACTGCTCCCTCCCTCTGGTCAGCGGGGAGTTTACAGGTCCAGAAGAATGTGGTTATTCATCAGAGCGGTTTGATGGGGTAAACAGGGGCCCTAATGCGTAATGAATAGACGATGATGCTGCAAAAAGGTCATCTTGATCTTGGATAGGAATGCGAGTGACTGCTCGTGCGTGAACTGATAGCTCTTCATCGGGGGCTTCAGTTATCCAGCGGGTCAAGCATCACACCGCACATGAATGCTGATGTTTATACATTTTATCACACTTAATGTGTCTGGTTTCTTTCGCTCAGCCTGATGCATGTGTTGTTGTAGCTTTTGGGGGCAGGTAGAATAGCTTACAGGGTCAAGCTGTGAGATAACTCCTTTGACATTGACAAAGACCCCCCCCCCCCCCCGTGCTATAACAAGTCCTTTCACCTCACATCCACTGGCCGTAGCTGATGCATGACTGTGGAAAATTTGACTGTGGAAGTCCACCCATATAACTGTGTGCGGATACCACTCAAGGCCTCATCCTGCGTAACATACGTTAATGTTGTAAATGTGTTTTCATCAATAGAAATCACTTACTTGCTGCCTTTGTTAACCGCAGCGCTGTTCCTATAACTTTTGGCACTATGGTCATATTTGGAAAGGCTTTCCGTTATAAAAACCAAGGCGTTGCTCCAACAGCTTTTTTTAAAACGCCAATTTGTGTGTATTTCTTGTAGAAGCCACTGATATGTGCTAAATTATTTCCTTAGCCAAACTTTGAGACCGGCCTCTGTGGTTCAAACTTTGGCAGCCACGGATGAGATGATGGTCTGAGACTCTTGGCAAACACATCCTTTGGACCCTTTTTCTTCAGGACAGCACCATGGCTGAGATTCAAGATGGCCATTAAGAACGGATTTGTCATCTATTGTATAAATGCTGATTTGCTCCACGAATACTATATTTTTGTCTGTGGCATCTTTTTTTGCATGGAAAAGCTCAAACCTATGCTTGAATGCAGATAACGAGAGGAGCAGACCATGTACAGTGCAGGCTGTGGCTTTCTGACAGGCGTTTTCTGTAGGTGGAGGTCCAATCGTTGGCATGTAGTGGTGTGACATCACAGCGAGGCTGTGCAGCTGTGCAAAGAGGATGGAACATCAGCCTACGCACATCAACACACAGCTCACAACTCCGACAGCAACACCAGACCAGAGGGAAGTGATCCACGCGGAGAATGAAGCAGAAGCTTGCTTTGCTGCAGAAACATGGCTTGTTTTTAAATGGTAAACGTAGTGCATTTCAACCACGCTGTGTCTCATTGGACGAAAACATGGCGGATGAACTTGAAGAGTTCCGAATGAACACTCGACGGTCTCATGTTTTGCATAACCTGTCTTTTTTTTAAGGTCATTGCATCCTAGGGATGCATGGAAAGGTTAAGGTTGTATATGACAACTGATATAAGAAGTGAAGATTCTTATTGTACTAGGGCATAATAAAGTTATATATTCTATTATTTTGACTTTATTTCAGAACGTATCTGCCTGAATGTTTGAAACATGCAATTCCGATCAGCATAAACAGCTCAGCAGCAGCTGCATTCACCATCCTGTCTGTCAGGTTGTCATGTCACACATGCATTCTAGCCTCACTGCACATGGGTGACTCAACGCTGTGTGTGTGTGTGTGTGTGTGTGTGTCTGTTTGCCCTCTGTGTTGACAGAGGGATGGAGAAGTAAAGTGGAGGTTATAAAGGGAGAGAGAGGCAGGTGGCTCAGAATCGCAGTCTCAGGTGACGCATCTATGCACACCGGGACACACACATGCTAAAACCTGATATAAAACACTTCAGAGCCTTTCCGGGTTTCTCGACTTGTATGAGATGCAAAACTTACAAGATACTGTTTTTATATGTAGAGCCCATGTTTTATTGAGCTGAGGTGTGTTTAAGCGTGTATGCTGGTGGCTAGTTCCACTGGGAGGCCTGTTAGTGCCATAAGGTCACGTGAGAGATGTGCAGGGAGGAGCTGTGGGCTCAGGTAACCTGTTTTTGTTTGCTGGCTGTAACCGAGCTCTCTCAACGGGCCCTACCTACATGACAGGTGTCCCATAGAGCAGACAGGCAAGGGTGCAGCACCTCATCCTACTCATTTATAAATGTGTGATTGATTGTTATTATGGGGTGTTTGTGATGTAATGGTGCGAGCTAGGCGTGCAATCATGTAGCTGTGCCATCATGAAGTCTGAGTGGCCCTGACTGTCCTTTTCGCCCATGGCACTATTGTGACTGACTGATTTGATTCCTGCACATCCATTCATGTGCATACACTCTGATACTCCAAAACTGCTATTAAATATGAGGGAGGAAATTTGTCTTTGTTTGGGTTTTAATGGTTTGCTTAGGCAGATATTTGAACAAACCAGCTTGAAATGAAAATTCATGCAGTCTGTTTTCTAAATGGATTGTAATTACCTTGCTGTGAACAATTCATCAAGATTTTTTGACCTTGTGATCACAGGCCATATTTAGGGACCAGAATATCTTAGAGACTTCGACTCGGCCTGTGTGCAACCACATAGCAACATACTTGAAATCTCTCAGAAACGACCTAGCAACAACCTAGCATTGTAGCTGTGATTATCGCTATGGCAGGCGTCTTTCAAACTTTCTTCAGAAATAATAATAATCTGGTTTTCTTGATGAAACACGCTTTTCTAGATGGGGGATGTGCATCATTGATTTTGTTTGTCATCAGTCATCCTTATCTAATTTAAGAATGTCAAGTGTGCTCATTAACGCTTGTTAGAGAGGCCAAGATCAAATACATGCCCAAGACATGTCCTTGCTTACTGGCCCAAGTCAAAAGAGCCCACCCTGGGGTCTTTATGAAATTCTGGCCTCTGGACGTGGCTCAGGTCTGTGAATTTTTTTCACCTGTTTTATCATCCACCAAGTTATTATTTGTCTCTTCAGCACTGACGGTGCGTGATTGTTCTCGGATTGTGGCGTATTTGTCTCGCAGGAAGACGCGAACAAGGTGACATGACCTCGTACCTCATGCATCTTTATCAATGACAGTCAGGAAAAGCTCTCGGCGTACGTTCATGCATTTTTGAGGCACGTGGTTGTTTAAAGCCTCAGTGTAGTGTAGGCTGCAATGACTTCAGCCTGCGAGAATGGTGTGAAGTCACCTCGCCGGGGCTAGCGTTTGGAAGCCTGCTCTATTTCCATCACTCCCCGCTGAAAATCAGACAAAGTGAACCAGGAAAATGACTGTGGGAGAGAGTGAGGAAGAAACGGGGAGAGAAAGGAAAACATATGTTGACACTCCTACATGAGTCTGGGTTTCCCTGCCTGCTGCTTGAAGGAGGAGCTTCCCGTACGACCTTGTGTCCATACAGAGCGAGGAGAAAAAACAGTTGGATTCAGCTGACAGTTTCTGTACCAGAAATGCTTTCTCATCTTCATTCCTTAGATGGATAGTTTGGGAGCCGTACGTTCATGCATTTTTGAGGCACGTGGTTGTTTAAAGCCTCAGTGTAGTGTAGGCTGCAATGACTTCAGCCTGCGAGAATGGTGTGAAGTCACCTCGCCGGGGCTAGCGTTTGGAAGCCTGCTCTATTTCCATCACTCCCCGCTGAAAATCAGACAAAGTGAACCAGGAAAATGACTGTGGGAGAGAGTGAGGAAGAAACGGGGAGAGAAAGGAAAACATATGTTGACACTCCTACATGAGTCTGGGTTTCCCTGCCTGCTGCTTGAAGGAGGAGCTTCCCGTACGACCTTGTGTCCATACAGAGCGAGGAGAAAAAACAGTTGGATTCAGCTGACAGTTTCTGTACCAGAAATGCTTTCTCATCTTCATTCCTTAGATGGATAGTTTGGGAGCCACTCGAAGGACAGGACAGAGAAAAGGAATATTACATGTGGTACATAACATTGCGTGTGTTTTATATTTTTGTTTCGAAAGCTGCTTATCTTTTCATAGGCTCTTTAAATGGCTTCTCTTTCCTCATGACCATTTAATTGGTCTCGTATTCCGCAGCCATCTCCCCCTTTTCTCTCCCCGTCCACCCCTCCCTTCCCCTCTGACTGTCAAGGGCTTATTTAGGAAGTGCAAAGGGGAGGGAAAGAAATCCGGGTAGGGCAGGGAAGCGTTTTTCTTTCTTTTTATTTTCCTCCCTCTCTCTCTGGCTGTGTGCCTCATGAGTGGCAGACGGTTCTACTAAAGGAAATGGGCGTGTCGGAGGCAGTCTGAATGCTCGGATTTAGCCAGGAATGCTCTAATGTACTAGATTTTTCCACACCTCCTGTTTACATTTTCGAGGAGGGTGGTTTTTGATGAATATATGCGTGTGTTTGAGGGAAAAGAAAGGATACATTTGGCTGTTTGGAGAACATATGTGATGGTTATCTGTGTGTGTGCGTGTGTGTACGGAGAGGCAGTGCGCACGCGTACATTCCTGAGCAGTGACGGCAGGATTGCCCTGCTGAGGCCAAGAAGAACAGACTCGGTGTGAGAAAGCTGGAAAGAGACCACTGTATGCTTCCTAAGGGAAATGAGTTTATTACACAACACAATGTTGTCTCTCGTTTGCCTTTTTCCTTTGTTTGTTACACCTTCATGAAGAGGGCATGGTAACTTAAGCTCTGTTCCAAAACATAGTAAGCTGCCTACTTAGGGAGCAATTTAAGGCACTTGTGGTCAGTGTGTCCTACAGGATTTAGTTTTTGAAGAATGGTCTCCATTCCCCCTTTCCAAACCCTGAAATTCAGCTTGGACTTGGTATAAAAACAGCAACAATATTGTTTCTAGCTGTTCTCCAAACAACCAAAGTTAAAATACCATTTATTACAATCTAAATACTGTAAATCTTTTGTGGATATGTATTACGCTTACTACACATTGTCATGTGAACAGCAAGTCAGTAATTGAACTGTTTTGTTTTGCTAAGCTTACATCCATGAATATTGGCATTGAAATTTTACTGTTGTTCTGTAAAATAAAATAATAATAGTAGTAATGATAATAGTAATAATTATTACTAGGGATGCACGATATATCGGCCACCATATCGGTATCGGCCGATAAATACTCATTTTTTCTGTTATCGGTATCGGCCTGATAAGAAAATTTGGCCGATATCTTAAAGCGATAAATAATCCATTATTTCCTTCAGAGACACTTCAGATGCGCGCTGTTCGTTTGCAGCCTTTTGTGCAATTGTACGTTGTAATATTGTGTTTATTTGATGTATATCTGATTTATCTCATATAGAATGCGTTTGGTTAAGTTAAAAGAGCGCTTCAGTTTACCGGTGATCATCTTTAGCTCAGCGCACACAGCTAAAACAGCAGTGCACAACATTAATAACTATGATTGGGAATGTCGTGTATATAAAATTCTAATGAGAACATTATTATAATAAAACGTTGTGAATTCTTTGGGTTTAGTTGCCGTGTTTCAGCGCGTTGATATGGGAAGAGCGCATCCACAACAGGATCACACATTCTGACTATAGCATGCAATAACTGCGTCATTTTGTACATATATAAGTTGTAATATTATGTTTATGTGGTATTAATATTAATCTCAGGATGCATTTCCTTGAGTTAAATAAGCTGCCAGCAAAACGCTTCAGTTTACCATGTTCATTCAGCTCTTCAGCTTCAGCACGTGCAGCTCAACGGCTGCTATTTAAAACAGTGGTATTAATTTGTTACTTTTTCAAAATCATTGATATATTATTAATAACAACAACCACTTGTATTTTTCTCTTATTATTTTCATCAACAATATGGTTTAGTAATTAAAATCATTTAATTATTGTCCGTGCAGAGGCTATTCCGTTTTATTGATCTATGGCGCATTCATTTTGATTCTTTACACGTGTAATGATGTCCAGTGACTTGTTTGCATTATTTATGCATAATTTTATTTATTTGTAAGACTTTATGACTAAATTTGGTAATGGGAGAGTAAAAATATTTTTAAAACGTACACCGTTCAAACTAGGCTGCTTATGTTGAAGTGTTTGGGATGTGGCTTTTAATGATGAGACCTTTTTTGTAATCAGGCTCTCAAAAAGTATATAACAATTTGGATATAGATTTATCGGCCAACATATCGGTTATCGGCTTTCAAAAATAAAGAATAATCGGTTATCGGCCAAAATTTTCATATCGGTGCATCCCTAAAAAAAAATACCGTCATGTACCGTGAAACCGGTATAATTTTGAAAAATACTGTGATATAAATTTTCGGTCATACCGCCCAGCACTAATTAGAACATTCAAGCAGTTTAAAAAAAAATTTTTTTTTAAATGTGCCATAGAGAAAACATTGCTGGCGTGCATCACGATACAAATCAATGGCAATAACATTTTAAGATATGTCAGTGCAAGTTAATTTCAGTTAAGACAGTCTTGCACCAGGCTTAAGCCTTGTCTATGAATCTGCGCATTAAAGATGTTTTTAGATAAAATTCTGTGTCTGTCCCTCCACCCGAGCAGGCCAGAATACAACCGAGGAAAAATAGGTCAGGCTTAGCATTTGCTTGAGCATAAATTTATGATTTATTTCTAAAGCCCTTAATTTAATTTAGAAGAACGAGTGATAGACTGCAGTGACTCAGAGAAAAAGTCTCAGACTGATGGATGTCACTGATGCCCGTTTTCCACCGAAATTGTGCTGGTTCTCATAGCCAGCAAAACTGCAAACAACTCGAGAACATGCAAAGATTTTGTCTTATTTAAACACATTTTAACATCCAGTGCTATTTAATTCAGGATCGACGCAGTTTTGACACACCCATCAAAAGTTACAACGGTCATAACTCAGTCAAGTAACATCCATAAATGTTTTTGGGTAGACGGAAAAAGTCAAACCAAGTACCTAATTTTTTTTAACATTCACTTACGCCGGTTGCAGTTTCTGGCCCAAGATTACCATGTTTTAGGTGGTGTAGCCAGTTTTTTTGAGGTGGGTTAAAGGGGGCTTTGGAGGTGTGGCAAAACTTAGCCAATCACTATAATTAATCAATATAACCTAATGCTTGTGAACTTACCTGAGGCCTCTGCTTGTGCTGTGACTGGCTCTGTGTCTGACCCTGCGTCTGCTCCCAGTTGCCCCGGGCCCGGCTTCCGCCCACTGAAGTCATCATTTACAGTATATACAAATAACAGTATTTACAAAAGGAATAACACCTTTAAAAGAGAAGCAGATGGGAAAATGTTACTGACAACTCTCCAAAAAATTCAAATAACAATCGTAAAAACATCACACGGTCTCGACAAACCACTGAATTAACATTAAATATGCATGCAAATAACAACGCTACACCATGTGTAGCCAAAACTGGAAGTAAACAACGTTGCTGCCTGACGCACTACCCATAAAGCGACGGCCCAAGTTTACCAGAACACCAACAGAAATTAAATTCTAGGAACTTAGAAAGCTTTGAAAAACAAGACCAAATACTGTTTACAAGTCAAGCTGCAACAAGTCAACCATAAACGCGCTTCCGGGGCTCAATATCCTCAGTTTAAAGCTTCTTTAAATGCACACAAAAACACCGTAGCCCTTCACATTTGGATTAAAATTACACCAAAAACTGTCCACCTGATGCAAGTTGCGAAATATTGCATGTGTGGTTATGCCAAACAGCCCACCGTAGCAGCTCTGCGCATAAGGAAATGTGGTGGAAGAAAGCAACTGCGCACTTTAGATCGCGCACAGAATCGGCCAGCGTGATAGAAGCACGCGGGACCAGCCGCGGGAAAACAGACGGACAAAGCTGAACAACAACAACAAAAACTCAACGGCCTTTGAACGGGCTGAGGGCGAGGATGTAGCTGTCAAACTGAGACCATGTTGGAGACGTGAACACAACCACACAGTCCATGGGTGAAAGTCATTTTATATTTCTTGAGCACTCACACTATTCCATACAGTAAATAAAACAAGGATATATGCAACAAGTAAAGTGTCTAGGAAAAGCAGCACATAAAAGGCATTCGTTTCCATGCATTGGAACGTAAACATTACCTAAGAGTATTCAATCTATCTGTAAAATAAGCATCCAACAGGTAACCTACATTACCTGTAGTGCTCTACATCAGATCTGCATACTGGGAATCCCATATTAACTTACCGACTAAAAAGTAAGCAACTGTATAAACTTGGTTAATAATAGAAAAAAAAAATCTTAGGAGGTGAAGGATTATGATAAGTCCAGGCGATGGGCCTTGGAAAAGCAACTCGATATAAACTCAAACATGCAGATCTAACGATACGATATGAAAAATGCGCACAGTTTTTTATAGTGTTAATAGGTTATTGATACGTTAAATAAAATAGACAAGAGCTAGATTATGGGTGGCTTCCGCTCTGGCCGAGTCTAATAACCTCATGGCCGGTTATCGGGCATCATGATGCTGCTGCTGCTGCCCCAAAATTAAACTTTTCCGGTTGCTAATCAACTATATGGTTTCTCAGCGTAGATTAAAGAATAGTTGGGTAAATTGTTCGTTAGATTATTCGACACGATAATATTTTGCGTCTGCAAAACTGGAATGCACACGCCCCCCGGGGTGAGGCGCACTCCCGTCGGTTCCCCTGTACACTCGACACCGAGGCTTCACCGAGGCCTACAGGCCCCGAATGATAAAAAATGAACAACAGGCGAGGTACTAACCAAAGACCCGGCTGGATGTCAGAAATGTGGAGATAACGCCGACCGACGGAGGCTTTATTGTCGACCTCCTAATCAGACGGAAACAAAACACGAACTCCTTCGCGTCCTAAATCGATTCCCCAAAGCCGACAACAAGGCCGAACCGACTCGCGCAGACAATAAACGAAAGGCTCAAAATGTACCTGTTTCTCTTCCACAGCTGACACCCGGATCACCGCGTCACGTGGTTTATCACAGCCACTGCGGCTTCACGCTATATGCGTGTGTTTGAGGGAAAAGAAAGGATAGATTTGGCTGTTTGGAGAACATATGTGATGGTTATCTGTGTGTGTGCGTGTGTGTACGGAGAGGCAGTGCGCACGCGTACATTCCTGAGCAGTGACGGCAGGATTGCCCTGCTGAGGCCAAGAAGAACAGACTCGGTGTGAGAAAGCTGGAAAGAGACCACTGTATGCTTCCTAAGGGAAATGAGTTTATTACACAACACAATGTTGTCTCTCGTTTGCCTTTTTCCTTTGTTTGTTACACCTTCATGAAGAGGGCATGGTAACTTAAGCTCTGTTCCAAAACATAGTAAGCTGCCTACTTAGGGAGCAATTTAAGGCACTTGTGGTCAGTGTGTCCTACAGGATTTAGTTTTTGAAGAATGGTCTCCATTCCCCCTTTCCAAACCCTGAAATTCAGCTTGGACTTGGTATAAAAACAACAACAATATTGTTTCTAGCTGTTCTCCAAACAACCAAAGTTAAAATACCATTTATTACAATCTAAATACTGTAAATCTTTTGTGGATATGTATTACGCTTACTACACATTGTCATGTGAACAGCAAGTCAGTAATTGAACTGTTTTGTTTTGCTAAGCTTACATCCATGAATATTGGCATTGAAATTTTACTGTTGTTCTGTAAAATAAAATAATAATAGTAGTAATGATAATAGTAATAATTATTATTACTTATTCATTTTTTTTTATTTTGTAGTACAATATTACTATATTACATAACTATATAAATATTTCTTTATTGATTTGTTTTTATAACTTAATAAAATCAAGTTATTATTATAGAAACATTGAATGTTCTATTAAAAAAAACTGACTGGCCTGAAACAGCTGAATTAAGAGTTTTTTGTTTGTTTTTAACTGTTTAAAAAAAAGTATAGGGTTTTTCCTTAAATCCTCATGCTAAAATGTTACATATGTAGTACATCCATCATAGTGGAATCAGTTGAGATATAGATAGAAAAGGCATATACTTCAGTGTAATTAGTTTTTATGTGTGATCTGTATTTTGCTAACATCAAAACTTTATTCAGATCAATTGTGAGAGGCGCCTACTGGTCTCTATTGGTGTGGACAGCCATAATGCTGTAATGCATTACATGCATAATGCCTACAGAGTAAATCGAAGACTAATGGACACATGTTGTCAGATTAAAGCCTCTCTCTTTATGGTCTACATAGGGCACACACACGTCTCATGCACATCACACACAGTTTAGAAGTCAACATGTCTCGTTGTAACTTATTTCCAAACAGTGAGCAGAAGACATGCCACCCTCATAGGGAAGTGTAAGTGTGTGTATTTATAGGGGCATGTTACGGCTGGTCAAGGTGTGTGTTGTGTGCAGGCAAAAAAAACTGACTGGCCTGAAACAGCTGAATTAAGAGTTTTTTGTTTGTTTTTAACTGTTTAAAAAAAAGTATAGGGTTTTTCCTTAAATCCTCATGCTAAAATGTAACATATGTAGTACATCCATCATAGTGGAATCAGTTGAGATATAGATAGAAAAGGCATATACTTCAGTGTAATTAGTTTTTATGTGTGATCTGTATTTTGCTAACATCAAAACTTTATTCAGATCAATTGTGAGAGGCGCCATAATGCTGATTATGTATAGCATTCCAAATCAGTCACTTGTTAGGTTCCAATTAATTCAGGATACAGCTGCCTATGTAAACAAAAGACAGCAAGACAGTTCACTAGATTTGGAACAGAGCTATTATTTCCTGTGCTTTTTCAAGAGCTGTGAAACTCCATTTATTTTTCACAGCAGTCGAAACATCCCCAATATATCAGACCCACTGCGCTTGTGAAAGCAACCTGACATGGACAAGAATTATTTGCCTACAGAGTAAATCGAACACTAATGGACACATGTTGTCAGATTAAAGCCTCTCTCTTTATGGTCTACATAGGGCACACACACGTCTCATGCACATCACACACAGTTTAGAAGTCAACATGTCTCGTTGTAACTTATTTCCAAACAGTGAGCAGAAGACATGCCACCCTCATAGGGAAGTGTAAGTGTGTGTATTTATAGGGGCATGTTACGGCTGGTCAAGGTGTGTGTTGTGTGCAGGCATGTGAGTTCATGTTATGTTTATTTGCAGTGATCTGGATCACAGTCTTGGCCCAAAATTAACCAAATGTGGGTTAAAATTGGCTTTGGCGGGTAAATAGTTGTCAATTTAGATTATTTTGAATTTCAGTTTTATATTTGTTTTCTTTTTAATAAGATGCTAGTTCATCAAATAATTTAAATATAAAGTAAAAAGAAAAGATTCAGTGATTGTCTCATGACACCTAGGCCTATTTGAATAAAATGTAATAAAACAAATTTGTATTGCTCTACACAGTTTGCTTTGGAAAATAATTCTTAATGTTAAACATTAAGATAATTTAAGATATCAAATATATAAATAGCAAAATATATATTGTCTCAAGAAATAATGCATGTAAATATGTATGTGTGTGTGTATGTGTATATATATATATATATATATATGTAAGGGCTGTCAATAGACTAAAATGTGTAATTAATCGCACACTTCATGAAATTAAGCATAGACCATTTATCTTGTTTCAAATGTTTATTTTGTCAATGTTTATATTCAGCAAAGTAAACCAAAATATTTAAGGGTGATTCTCCAAAATCTGTATTTTCTGCAAGCTTTTTTCAAGATAAATATAGATGTCTTTCCAAAAAAGGACTCCAAAAGGAAACACCAAAAGGACACCAAATCGTCTTTACCTTGATTGCAGTCTTCATCTATCAAAACTTTACTAGCGAGACTGGTTATCCAGTCGAGAAACCGTAGTTTGCGTCTCATCTGGCCAGACAGCGGTATGTGTTGACAACTCATTCAGTCAGTACTTCACACAGTGCGTGTGACGTGTGAGGGCTCGCGCTCTTCAGAGACAATCACAGAATATGACAGAGCTCGTGTTTAAAAGCGAAACACACTGGAATGAATAATTCACTGAAAACGCTACACAAGTCTCTGTTCTCTCTGCAATCTCTGATGTAAGCAGCCTGGTTTCCTTTATATTAGCGCTGTTTTGGACGGATTGTTTGAATGCATTCGCTTACTGGATCATTGGACTGAAAACTAATATATATGTTAAAAATATATTTATTATTAATACATATAATTGATGGACTTTAAAAAAAAATTTTTTTTACTAATATTGATTAGTAAGGCAAAGTCGTTAGCACAATGCTAGAATTCCTCCATCCTGATATCTGTTTTGTAGCTGAATAGTCTTGCCAAAATCCAGGTTTCATTTGTAGACTGTATGTCCCAGCATCTGGCCCCTCCTCTAATCCCACTTATCACCGCAACACATACTCACATACTTTAATTCCTTTGTCACCAGTCTCCCTGTTTGTTGTTCAGGGAAGTATGTCAATGTGACACATTTAGCCCCTCTGACCAGGACTAAAACGTTACTTGCAAGGGAAGCCCATGTTTGGCTATTGCGGCTGTCTTTTGATGTCCGTCAATGCCTGTTCCCTCCTTTATCCACAGAGCTGCTTCTCTTCGTCTGCCTCTACCCGACCCATACAAAGCTTAATCCTTAAGCTTTCCATTCTTAGTTTTTTTTGCTTTTGCCTTTTGCACACAATAAATCCTTTCGCAAGCAATGCGGCAACCACACGTCTCTGTGCACGCTCAAGATGAGTGGACGTTTATGGATGAGAGCGGAAAATATAAAAGGCCGCCTCCATGTTGTATTTCCTCTCTCTCTCTCTCTTCCTCCTCCACTTTCATGGTGGCTGTGACCAAGCATGCAACTGCGCCCCCTTGAGTCGATGCGGAGTCACTTTACCCTGTTTGTTGTTTCTACAAAGGTCGAGCACTGTTATTGGACGCGGTTTTACCACACAATCTTCACTTCCCCTCCCATGTCTTACAAAGGACATGTTCAAACACTGATTTCTTTTTCCTTTTAGGGCTAAGGAAACTTTACCCAAACCAACATGTTGAAGCACAAACCTGATCTTTAGTTGTTTATCTATTTAAAAGGAAAGTAACAAGTTATTTTATGTATAGTAGTCCTGTTAACTGAAACCCTTGATGTCTGCAAGAGTGATATCATGCCTCAGGGCCAACCATGGCCTCATCTTTGTTTTATGAATCATAGTTACTCTTTTAAAAGTCACATCCTGTTTACAATACTAGCTGTAATGACCCAGGTTTCGTAATATGTGCCCTGTCTGTGTGTAGTGTCTATGAATGTGCCCCATCACGTTTTTATTGCTCCGTTATATCTAGTGTAAAGTTGATTGTCAAACTTTAAAAGTGATTTTTTTCCCCTCTGTCTTTTTGCAGGCCTTGTGGATGCACTTAGATGTGTGCAATGAGTGCTGTGGCTGACATGCCTCAGTGTTTTGGATTGCTGTGTTCTGGACTCAGTAGGACAAGAGACTCCCAGCACAGCACGTCATGAGCTTAGTCATCCCAGTAGGGGTGGACACGGCAAACACCTCATACCTGGACATGGCTGCAGGCTCAGAGTGAGTTTCTCTCTTTCTCTCTGTGTCCTTTCATATTGACTCATCACTACCGTTCATTTCATTTTGTTCATTCTCTGGTTGCATCAGCAGAGAGAAACAGATTTTTCCACCAACCGCTTCCGTTCTCTCTTCAATCTGCTTCTTTCTCATCAGAAACATGCTCTGCTGCTACGGCATCCCCATAGAAAAAGAAATTATTTTTCAGTTGTAAGAATTACAGAACCTCAGACACTTCTGAGACGGACAGTACACACAGGGCATTAACATACAGACATCTGTTTCCACATCTCACTGAGAGAAAATGCGGGAAAACGTCTCTCACATATGCATTGGTTCCTCCTTATCCCCTTCCTTCCCCTCACCCATCCTTCCCTTCACTCAGCTCACTCAGAATGGTCAATAGTAGAATATAATGTTCTACATGAATGCAGGTGACATTTACAGTTATGTTTGGTATTATTTGAATAGTCTCAGGGCGTCTGGTACAATGATCTCATTCTTACAAGTAAACTAATAGGTGATACAGATCCTAAAAGAGTTTAGAGATATTTACATTTTCATTTAGCAGACGCTTTTATCCAAAGCGACTTACAAATGAGGACAATAAAAACATTTAAAACTAACAAAAGAGCAACAATATATATGTGCAAATGACAAGTCTTGGTTAGCCTAACGCAGTACACGTAGCAATGTGTGTGTGTATATATATATATATATATATACACACACACACACACACAAACAAAGAAAAACAAGTAGATAGAATAGAAAAAATAGAAAGCTAGTGTTTGTTTTTAGTTGTTTTTTTAAATAAATAAAAAAAGATAAATATAGATAAAATAGAATAGAAAGTGTTAGAGTTAGAGGGTCAAATAAAGGGGGAACAGATGTGTTTTTAGTCGTTTCTTGAAGATGGCTAAGAACTCAGGTGCTCGGATTGAGTTGGCCAGGTCATTCCACCAGGAGGGAACAGTTAATGAAAAAGTCTGTGAAAGTGATTTGGCTCACTATAGAGGGTGTGCCGTTTCCCAGTGTCTTTCATGCTAATTACTTTGTCCCAAAAGGTGTTAACTCTACTTGATCAATGCAAATTTCAATTGTTAATTTCTGTCTCAATTTCGGGGGATGATTGTCTTGGTCTTAAGGTATTTAAGTGAAAACTACAAGAAGATCAGGGCGATTCTGCAGTCAGAATGAGCCCATAGTATGAAGTGTGTCCAGTTTGATTTTACTTTCCTTAGTTTGTGCTTAAACTAATAATAACTTTGCGTGCTGAAAAGACCGAACATGCAAGAAACCTTCAGCCATCACTGGATACCTTCCTTGGGCCAAGTGCGTGGTCCTTACAAAGTAATTACACAGTGGAAAATAAGTTATGAAGCAGTTGGTCTTTTCCAAACAATGGAAGTGGATGAGGACTGGAGATGTCGAGCTCCAAAACTGACAATAAAGCACAATAAAAGTTATCTGTATGACTTATGCACCCCAAGTCTTCTGAAAACATGTATACCTTTGTGTGAGGAATGGAATTTTGTAGGGATGCACGATATATCGGCCACCATATCGGTATCGGCCGATAAATGCTCATTTTTTATCTTATCGGTATCGGTCTGATAAGAAAATTTGGCCGATATCTTAAAGCCGATAAATAATGCATTATTTCCTTCAGAGACACTTCAGATGCGCGCTGTTCGTTTGCAGCCTTTTGTGCAATTGTACGTTGTAATATTGTGTTTATTTGATGTATATCTGATTTATCTCATATAGAATGCGTTTGGTTAAGTTAAAAGAGCGCTTCAGTTTACCGGTGATCATCTTTAGCTCAGCACACGCAGCTCAAACAGCAGTGCACAACATTAATAACTATGATTGGGAATGTCGTGTATATAACATTCTAATGAGAACATTATTATAATAAAACGTTGTGAATTCTTTGGGTTTAGTTGCCGTGTTTCAGCGCGTTGTTATGGGAAGAGCGCATCCACAACAGGATCACACATTCTGACTATAGCATGCAATAACTGCGTCATTTGTCATTTCATATATAAGTTGTAATATTATGTTTATGTTGTATTAATATTAATCTCAGGATGCATTTCCTTGAGTTAAATAAGCTGCCAGCAAAACGCTTCAGTTTACCGTGTTCATTCAGCTCTTCAGCTTCAGCTTGAGCTGCAGCTCAATGGCTGCTATTTAAAACAGTGGTATTAATTTGTTACTTTTTCAAAATCATTGATATATTATTAATAACAACAACCACTTGTATTTTTCTCTTATTATTTTCATCAACAATATGGTTTAGTAATTAAAATCATTTAATTATTGTCCGTGCAGAGGCTATTCTGTTTTATTGATCTGTGGCGCATTCATTTTGATTCTTTACATGTGTAATGATGTCCAGTGACTTGTTTGCATTATTTATGCATTATTTTATTTATTTGTAAGACTTTTTTATGACTAAATTTGGTAATGGGAGAGTAAAAATATTTTTAAAACGTACACCGTTCAAACTAGGCTGCTTATGTTGAAGTGTTTGGGATGTGGCTTTTAATGATGAGACCTTTTTTGTAATCAGGCTCTCAAAAAGTATATAACAATTTGGATATAGATTTATCGGCCAACATATCGGTTATCGGCTTTCAAAAATAAAGAATAATCGGTTATCGGTATCGGCCAAAATTTTCATATCGGTGCATCCCTAGAATTTTGTACACATTTTGTAAGGGGGAAAAAACAACAAGAGGTTGAGCCAGTGATTTTTTTGGTCTACTGTGCCTAGAAGAAAATTTTTTTATTTTATTTATTGCTACATCTTGTTAGTTTCAGTGCAGGAAACGCAAGTGTTAAACGTCTAATAGATTTGACAACACCTGCCGTACAGCAGAGCCCTCCCCTCTGCAGCATGCGCTTGAATGAAAGCAGTGCGTTTCTCTTTAAATGCGGAGCTCCGTCCCATTGCCTTGTCACTTTGTGTTGCCATGGTGCTCTCCCCTGCACTGTGCAGGGCCTGTTGTCATAGGGACCGCCTGAGTGACAGCTGGGCCCTGGAGCTTTAGCCTGCTTAAGAGGCCTTGCTGCCACGTAGCTTTACGTCCGTCTGGGTTTTAGTGTCTTTCGGGCGTCCTTACGCCTGTCTGCATACGCAGATTTATTCCACAAGGCTATAACAAGCTTTAGTAAAGATCTCTGCCACTAAATGGGAAACGCCACATACAGAAAATAAATGTTACGTTGTTTATCTCTGGGTGGTCTTATGTGGTGGTTTCCACATCGCCAGATCTCGTCCGAGCGTGACATGTCTCCTACGTGGTTTTTTGCTTGTTCCTGACATTACTTCTCAGTCAGGGTCAGCCCACCCCGGGCCTGCGGCAAAGGTTGTCATGGTTACCAGGCATTGTGCATCACTGTGATGTCAACAGACAGTCCGTTAAAATGCCATTGGACCTGAAACGGCTGCTGTAATCCCTCTAAACCTCATCTAGCCCTAGACGGACACTGCTTTGTGCTTCGAGTGGTTTACGCTAAAATGACGCGTGTAACCTTGTGTCTTTTCATGTCTATGGATGTAATGGCAACCCTCTACTCACACCATGGCAATATAAGTAAATTTTTTAGTTTACTCGCCAGACTGATATACACACACACATACATGCATATATGTTCGTGTATATATAGTATATTAGGGATGGGAAGATTCCCAGATTCGCTCGGTGCATTGGCATAAAAAGTTAACGATGCGATGCATCAGTTTAAAAAGTGTGCATTGGCTACAAGTTGGCATTTATATCACGATGCATCATTTCTAACATATTTGCATCGGTAAAAACCGATTTATTTATATATAATTACTTGTGGATGTGCTATACTTTTATTATTTAGAAAGTGACCACTAATCTGTCACCAATATTTTATATGTAGATTGCTTTCTCCTCTCTGTTTATCAAGCACGCTCTCTCATCACTGCTGCTGCTGCGGGAATATGACGCATCACAACACCACGGAGACCCGAGGAAAAACTGGGATTAAAGTCCAAAACCTGACTTGAAATAACCTAACAAATCAGTCTGGGCTAAAGCGGTTCCATTAACGACAAATTAAATTCACGCAATCTCACTCATTTGTGCACACTTATTCTTAAGCAGATCTTAATGTTGATCATGGATCAAATCGATCCACCATGGCAAACAGCGAATATATCTGTGCTGTTTAATGCATTTGAGACATTGTGTTTTCCTCAGTGCATAACTGACATGTCACAGGTATATTTTTCATCTGTAAATGTTAGAAAGTCATGCAAACATATCAATTTTGCTGTCAGGAGGGGGTGAGGCACTCGAGCGCATCTGCGCGCATGCACGCTAAACAGACAGAGCTCAATCGAATAGGAGCGCAATAATTCTGAGTAAAATATACATTTTGCTAAAAAGCTTTTGAACATTAAATGTGTCTTTTGTAGAATTTTAAACCTATATATAAAGTGTATTTTTATGATAGCAGTAACCGTAAGTGGACTATTGTTAAAGGTAAGCTAGTAGGCTACAGTACTAATTAGTACTGATACAGTACTGATTTAAAGAGCAATCTTGTTCTAATGTTCTGCTATCTGTTCTGCAAACTATAAAAGGTACAGCTGTATTACAACCAAAGAGAAAGGCAGCATTGCTAGAAACTGTTTAAAAAAAAAAAAGAAAAGGTCAAATAATAGTATGTGAGACTGTGGTAATATCATAACATAATGTCGGTCTGTAGAGGAGCTTAGCTTAGCCTGGCAGTTAGCCTACTTTAGACCAGGTTAGTTTCCCAGCATAAGTTGCCACAGTGACTAAGCTTGGTCTAGGCCTATGTTAAATTTGCTTTATGGAACCAAATCATTTGACAATAAGTCAGACTAACTGAAATAAGCCTGGCTTATTTGGTTAACTTGTTTTATGAAACAGGCCTCGAGGCAGTAAAAGTGATCATATTTTCTCCATTGCGTCATATTGCATCGAATCGCATTGTGTTGAATCAAAATCGGATCGCACTGCATCGCAATAGGGGTGAATCATATTGCATCGCATCGGTAGCTGCTTCATATGTATTTTTAATGTATCGATTCGTTGGCTATGCATCGAGATGCGCATCGTATTGGCTGTTCTGCAAACTATAAAAGGTACAGCTGTATTACAACCAAAGAGAAAGGCTGCATTGCTAGAAACTGTTTAAAAAAAAAAAAGAAAAGGTCAAATAATAGTATGTGAGACCGTGGTAATATCATAACATAATGTCGGTCTGTAGAGGAGCTTAGCTTAGCCTGACAGTTAGCCTACTTTAGACCAGGTTAGTTTCCCAGCATAAGTTGCCACAGTGACTAAGCTTGGTCTAGGCCTATGTTAAATTTGCTTTATGGAACCAAATCATTTGACAATAAGTCAGACTAACTGAAATAAGCCTGGCTTATTTGGTTAACTTGTTTTATGAAACAGGCCTCGAGGCAGTAAAAGTGATCATATTTTCTCCATTGCGTCATATTGCATCGAATCGCATTGTGTTGAATCAAAATCGGATCGCACTGCATCGCAATAGGGGTGAATCATATTGCATCGCATCGGTAGCTGCTTCATATGTATTTTTAATGTATCGATTCGTTGGCTATGCATCGAGATGCGCATCGTATTGGCCTGAGTCATGAGATGCACATCCCTAATATATATATATATATATATGTTGGTATGTTCCACCATATCAGCTTATCTTCGTAAAATGGCGCAGCTTCTTAAATCTTAGCTTCTTACACCGTGTCTTCACTGGACGTGACGGTTATCGTGTCGCACCACAACAGCTAAAGTCTGTCTGCACTGACAATCATTTGAAATTTGTGTCAGTGCGTCATAAATAAAACACAGCAGCAGTTTACGGTCGGGAATTTGTCACGCCGCATCCAGTGTAGACCGCACAATAGGTTCTATTGTATTTTGTTGCATCACGCCGCGCCGCTCGCGTCCGGTGTAGACACGGTGTTAATCAGTCAATCAAGCATTATATTATGATATTATGACAATTAAGCACTATTTAATGATAGAACTTTAGTGATTAGAACTAAAACTTTGTAACCATGTATGAAAGCATATTTGTCAGTCTAACTGAACTTAGGACTGGTGGTGATGCTTAAGATATTGTTGATCATTCAGGGTTTCTGTAAAAAAAAAAAAAAGATAATAGTAATTATTATTAAAAGATAATACTACTACTAATTCCACTACTAATAACAATGCACTAAGGATTGATTAGCTGCTGGGTTCATGAAAATTAATCACGTTGTCAGCGTTCACTCGAATTGATTTGCTGAAATTAAAACAGGGATGGTAATAGATGAGCGCCAGCCAATGAGATTGCCATTTGCGCATTAGTTCCGCCCTTGTTCTTAAAAGCCGAATAATTCTAAATGAACTCTGTTATTTTGACAGGAAAATACAACAAAAGAATATGGTTTACATGTAGCGTGTCGATTCAGCGTGGTATGCAAAACTCTCTCGCTCTCTCTCTTTGCATGTGTGAGAAACAGCGCTATCAGCAAAGCGATGGCGAGTCGTGCGCCTCCACACTAGAGTTTACGGTATGTCAAATACTGCTGCGCTGCACCTTTCACCTTTTCTACCAGAGTGTTTAGCGAGTGAAACTATATCTGTGCTAAATTTATACTTAGCCTCCAACTCACACACTGGCGAGTAAAATCTAAGAATTTATTAGCAAATGGCTAACAGTAGACATCATTTAGTCGCCCAGAGTGAAGATTTAGTCTATCGTGTCGCACCACAACAGCTAAAGTCTGTCTGCACTGACAATCATTTGAAATTTGTGTCAGTGCGTCATAAATAAAACACAGCAGCAGTTTACGGTCGGGAATTTGTCACGCCGCATCCAGTGTAGACCGCACAATAGGTTCTATTGTATTTTGTTGCATCACGCCGCGCCGCTCGCGTCCGGTGTAGACACGGTGTTAATCAGTCAATCAAGCATTATATTATGATATTATGACAATTAAGCACTATTTAATGATAGAACTTTAGTGATTAGAACTAAAACTTTGTAACCATGTATGAAAGCATATTTGTCAGTCTAACTGAACTTAGGACTGGTGGTGATGCTTAAGATATTGTTGATCATTCAGGGTTTCTGTAAAAAAAAAAAAAAGATAATAGTAATTATTATTAAAAGATAATACTACTACTAATTCCACTACTAATAACAATGCACTAAGGATTGATTAGCTGCTGGGTTCATGAAAATTAATCACGTTGTCAGCGTTCACTCGAATTGATTTGCTGAAATTAAAACAGGGATGGTAATAGATGAGAGCCAGCCAATGAGATTGCCATTTGCGCATTAGTTCCGCCCTTGTTCTTAAAAGCCGAATAATTCTAAATGAACGCTGTTATTTTGACAGGAAAATACAACAAAAGAATATGGTTTACATGTAGCGTGTCGATTCAGCGTGGTATGCAAAACTCTCTCGCTCTCTCTCTTTGCATGTGTGAGAAACAGCGCTATCAGCAAAGCGATGGCGAGTCGTGCGCCTCCACACTAGAGTTTACGGTATGTCAAATACTGCTGTGCTGCACCTTTCACCTTTTCTACCAGAGTGTTTAGCGAGTGAAAATATATCTGTGCTAAATTTATACTTAGCCTCCAACTCACACACTGGCGAGTAAAATCTAAGAATTTATTAGCAAATGGCTAACAGTAGACATCATTTAGTCGCCCAGAGTGAAGATTTAGTCGCATATGCGAGTGATTTACTCGCAATGTAGAGGGTTGATTGGGAGGCCCCTAAACTGAGCTGCTACTTTTTCTGTGCCCTATCTGTTTCCCCACTCTCTGTCAACAGGTGTGTGTGTGTGTGTGTGTGTGTGTGTGTGAATTGTGTCTATTCCATATTAAGCTGTCTCTGGAGTGGTGGGCTATGATTAGCACATGCATACCCGTTACATTTAATTGGAGCTTCAATTACAGCACCACACACACTATTCTCTGTCTTTTCCATCTCTCATGTGTTTTCTCTCTGTGATCAGTTTTGTACAAATGTTTTTTTTTATTTTTTATTCATTTTGTTTGACGCAATGTATAACAACATGGTGTGCTGTGATGATATTTCCATATTAAGATGTTATTTAATTACGGCATTCAACCTTAGGCTGTTTAACGGCAAAACATTTTCACAGGTCTCAATATGAGATGTAATTTCAATATATGCTCTTATTAGACTTGATGGCCATAATGAAAGGGACAATGGATCAATTTACCTCAGATCTTGAAAATAAATGAAAGGAAAATAGAATTGGTCAAACTGTTTTTTTTGTTTTGTTTTTTGTGAGTGGATTCTATGACAAAGATTGAGTATGTAGCCTATTTTGAATAATGTTAAAATTGGTTAACCAATTAATCAAATGTTTCATTGCAAGTATGAGACAGTAGTGAGCTTGTGGAGAGAGCCCACTTGCACTTTCGATTGCCTTTAATTGATTTTGTCGTGTCTTGTAGAATTGTAATTTCTGGTGTGGGCTAGGCTTGCCGCGATAGACGGTGCTGACGGTGTCAAGCCGCAACACCGGTTATGTCACTTGCCCACTGACCCCTACCGTCGTTTTGATTTTTTATAGTAATAAAAATAATTTCGTTCAGTTAAAGGAGCAGACACTACAATTAAAAACTGAATGCGGCTGCTCAATGCAGCGTGCTGAACGACAGTCGCATCACAGATCAGATTTCATTTATTCAGTGAGGAGTCGAGCTGACTGACAAGAAGAGTGAGGTGAGACAGACAAGACGATGGCGGATGATTTAGTTTCAAAACGAAATGCAAAAGCGCCTGTTTGGCAATATTTTGGATTTTGAAAAGCCTGTTGACTTTTGCCGTTTATCTAAGGGGATTTTGGAAGTTTTTTTAAACATTCGTTTCTTATTTAATTAGTTCCACATTGTTTGCTGATTTTTACTTTATTTAAACTTTGTGTAATTTATTTAATTTTTTTTACATCAAGATGTATGATGTAAATCGTTTTGCTAATAAACGTTCTGCGTTTCTTATTTATTTGGTTATATATTATACATGTTTACTTAGCCTATTTCCAGTTTTGTATACCTATTTAAACTTTATGTAAGTTATTTGTTATTTTATATTAGGCATAGCCTGCCCTATAGCATGGTGTATTTTTATTTGTTTTGTTAATAAAAGTTCTATGTTTTATATATAGGCTAAAGTGAGTTTGACGTTGTATTTTGTTGTTGCATTCAAGCAATTGACGCCGAACTGCCACTAATTCGAAAGTGAATGTAAAATGCGCACGGCGCTTTTAAGCTATTTAAAAGCGAAGGAAAAGAGGGGAAATTCAAATGAACTAAAAACGAACAATTGCTTTACGCCGAATTGCCGCTATTTGAAAGTGAAAGTAAAATGCGCATGCAGATTTTACACGCTATTTAAAAGTGAAGGAAAGCGAGGAAAAGAGGGAACGCCCGCCCCCGCGGTGATACTGGTATTATTGGTGTTGTCACACGTTGATTAACCGGTGGGAAAATTTTCTCACCATCACAACTCTAGTGTGGACACAAAATCTTATCGCGTTGGGACTGGTTAGGACCGGGTGTTAAAGGTGAAGTGTGCAATTTCTGCACTGATTGATCACCAAACTAAATTGAGAAAACTGACTTTTAGTTTGATTCAGAATAATGTTTGGGAACCATTAACAGAACTGAGTGTCATAATATTTTATGTGATCAAAATGTTGTTTTTTAATGCTGCGTTTATGGGTAATTAAAATTTTTTTTTTCAATCTGTCAAACCTCTCTTTGCATTTGCACCTATTCAAACACCTTCTCTTTGTCTCCTTTTGACTCGCTGCCTTTTTAATGTCCTCCTCCTAACCCTGCTGAGAGAGGCAACTGTTTTTTTAGTAAAGACACTATAGTTTATTGTCATCGATGCACAGGAAATCTCCCAGCTTGTCACCTGTCCCGCGTTGATAATCTTATCGCTAAACCCACACCGCAATGTAAAAGCATCAATAAAAACTGCTAATCATTTATCGCCTGCCTGGAAGGGCCATTTCTTCTTATGAGCTCTTGTTCTCATTAGACTTGTGTGTACACACACGCTCACACTCTCTTTCTCTCAAGGGTCCGCCCCTCAGCAGTTCACACACTTTCACTTTGTCAGTTGGGCTGCAAAGCACCAACTGAATCAGGAAGTGTGAGTGTGAGGTAGAGACAGGCAGCACGAGGTGAATGTGACAAGAAGGCCAGCAGGTACGGTTTCTCTTTGCTTGCGGTAAGACCGTAATGATTGAGAGGAAAGTGGGAATGTAACAAAAACTGGAAAGAGAAACAAATACGGACTGGTTTCTGTGTTGTTGCACTGCTTCTGCTGTTTACGCTGCAGACACCTTGATTTATGGTAGGTTTGAAACGATTTTTAGTAATCATGTTTTTTAAGGACTACTGTATCTATTGAAGTATATATGTGCTTGTTTTTGTCTCGTCTCACACGTTGAAAACAGCACACACATTCTTCGAATGCAGAAGTGTAGTAATATGCAAATTACCCGTAAATGTTGTTTATGTGAGTGCATTGGTGTCAGGTTAAGCATGCAATTTGTTTCTATACTGGCATCAGAGTGGCTGCATGACCTTGTTTTTGTGTGGGAAAAAAATGCTGTTATGTTTATATATGCGATTATAAATCTGTCTGGAATGGTCCATCTTTCTCTGTGTCCTTTTTTGCCAATAAAACTTGCCATTAAAGGTTCTTTTGCTGCCAGTTTTATACACACAACACTCCTGCCATTTCTGGTTTTACTCTAAATCTTCTTCCATTCATTTAATTCGCTTCTAATAACACATAGAAGCTAGGGTCCTTTCATTTGGCATGTTTGTGTGGTCCAGATAGGGTTTGGGGTTTGTGACAGACTTTATTGTGAGATTACAGAGAAGTGTGATCCTGTTATTTCACTTTCTACAAGCTGCGTCCCGCCAGCTGAGGGCATGAGATGACACACACACACACACACACACACACACAAACACGTGTGTACAGATAGCAGGTCACTACTGAGGTCTTTGGTGTTCTGTGTCATGCTAAAATATGCAATAACTGGTGCAAACACAACCATTGATTCGTTGGTGAATAAACTTCTCCTTGCAACCCAGCAAGCTTTGTTAATCTTCCATCTTCGTTTCCCCTTTGTTTCACTGCTGTCAAACCTGTTTTTTTTTCATATACTTAACACGCCTAGTTAAACTTGTTCCTCATTCTGGCCACTTTTTTTTTTCCCTGTGTGTGTAGACCAGAATCTGTGGAAGCGAGCTCTGTGGTAGTTGAGAAGTCCAGCTACCCTCACCAGATTTACAGCAGTAGCTCCCACCAATCCCACGGCTACATCGGTCTGCCTTACGCCGTGAGTATCGTCCCCCAGCAAAACACGGCACACACCTTCCTGCCCTTACATTGTTGACCTGCTTATCAACATTCTGTGTTATCTGATCATGCATTCACTTCTTTACTTTCTGATGGTTCTTTGGCAGGACCACAATTATGGGGCTCGACCCCCACCCACCCCGCCGGCATCCCCGCCTCCCTCGGTGCTGATCCGGCCGGGCGAGAGTTTGTTTGTGTCCGGGGGTCGGCCAGGCGAGAACTTGTTTGTGCCTGGCGGCCAGGACGAGGCGTCGCGTGGCACCACGCTCAGCACCTCGGAAGACGGCAGCTACGGTGCTGACATCACACGCTGCATTTGCGGCTTCACCCATGACGATGGCTACATGATCTGCTGCGACAAGTGCAGGTGGGACCACACACATTGATGCCAATTTGACATGTCCAAACCATGTCCACATATGTAATTACAGCATTCATGTCTGTGTCAAAACCTGCTGAGGTGCTTATCTGTCTTAAGCTGTCTAAAATGCTTTATTGATGTGGAGCTCACTAGTTCTTGAGACGAGGCCTGGTTTAAAGAATCATGTAGGCTATATTACAACCAGTGGGTCCTAGACAGAGTCAGACATTAAGATGGCAAAGATGCCACAAAGAGTGACAAACGTGTCACAGATTTAAATGTAGGGTAGATGTAATGAAATTATGCAATTAAATGTTTTTAATGTAGTAATGATATTTCAAAAAAGGTAGAGATCTGTCAAAAATATACAGGGACATAGATGCCCTAGATATGCTCTTAGATGTAGGGTAAAAATATTAATGTTGTATGTGTTTTTTATACTTGCATAAAAAGTAGCAAGGACACATTAAATTTATCAAAAGTGATAGTAAAGATATTTATAATGTTACACAAGATTTTAAAGGGGTCATATGATGTTGCTAAAAATAACATTTATTTTGTGTATTTGGTGTAATGAAATGTGTTTATGCGGTTTAAGGTAAAAAAAAACACATTATTTTCCACATACTGTACATTATTGTTTCTCCTCTATGCCCCGCCTTTCTGAAACGCGTCGATTTTTACAAAGCTCATCTGTCTGAAAAGCGAGGTGTGCTCTGATTGGCCGAATACCTCAAGCGTGTGACGGAAATGTTATGCCCCTTACCATACTGTGATGCCGTGTCCCGGCGCGACGAGACAAAACCAATAAAACCCATTATAAATGAGGCATTTGTTGCATCCAGTGGGGACATAATTACTGATCATAATGACTTGTACTACCTTTTTACGCGTTGCATTGTATCGCGCCGCGTAAACATAAAACCATGTCTGCATTTGTGATCGGAGAAATGACAAACAAGCGCTACTCTACACCGCTAAAAACTCGCGTTTCAATCGTCAGTGGCAAATTCTTTAAATATAAAAAACATACTTACAGTCTGTGAGTCAGAACAGCCGGCATTGTAGTCTACTCTACCAGGATCAGGAAACAGTCCTCCATAAAATGCACTGCACACATCTGAATATTTGGGTTGAACTGTTCTGGAACAGTGTGGTAAATACAACTTAACCACTGATTTCTAGTCGTGTCCTCTTTTGGAAGGCCAAACAAAGTAGTTTCGCTTTCGCAACGAAACACACAGCGTCTTCACAACATGGCGGTGGCAGCAACAATAAACTTACGCCGCCTTTCTTTGCGTGAACATTTGGACGGTGTTATGCAAACCTTCCCACACAGTGACGTAGACATGTGGGGGCGTGTTTGAACGAGGCGTTTTAGGAGGGGGAGGACCAGTCTTAACTTTTATAAAGAATATCTCTTTGGGTTTGAGACTTTAGTCTTTGCAACTTCAGGGATCTTATCTATTCACGAACAGCTTGTAACACTCCAAAGAGAAAACTTGAAATTGCATCATATGACCCCTTTAAGTAAATGCTGTTGTTTCTATTTAAGAAACAATATGTAAGTTTTGACCGCTAGAGGTCGCATTTTCAAAACAATAACAAAGGTGAAGCTTGATGACGCTATGAAGGAGAGGAGAACGATGGGTGATGTCGTTTTTACCATCCAGAGATGTCCAAATCATGTTTATGGATGTAATGAATTCATTTTTTTTTTATTACCTGTCACTTCTAAAGTTATTCAAACAGCGAATAAATTATATAGAGAAAGCGAACAAAGAACATTTAACGTTACATTGTCAAAGAACAGTATGCCTGACTTCCGTCTAGCGTGAGTTTAAGCACTCTCAAAAAACTCTCCTTATAAGCAGTAAAGGAGAACGATGGGTGATGTCGTTTTTACCATCCAGAGATGTCCAAATCATGTTTACGGATGTAATGAATTCATTTTTTTTTTTATTACCTGTCACTTCTAAAGTTATTCAAACAGCGAATAAATTATATAGAGAAAGCGAACAAAGAACATTTAACGTTACATTGTCAAAGAACAGTATGCCTGACTTCCGTCTAGCGTGAGTTTAAGCACTCTCAAAAAACTCTCCTTATAAGCAGTAAAGCTGTCTATACACTGTTTGATGAATGAATCTACTACTTGCATCATATGTACATCTGCACTTTGTTGTTTATGATGAGAGAATCCTCGAGAACAGAATTCAGTCAGCGAGCACGTGCACTGAACAACAAAACTCTGGTGTTTCAGCAATGACTCATCTAAACGCCTCTGATTGGCCGCTGCGTTCATAAACTCAACAGACTCGTGTGTGATTGGTTATAATGCGCGACACTGTAAAAACGCGGAAAAAGATTCATGGTGCAACATAAAGCAGATTTAATTTAATGCTGCAGTCAACACTTTTCATTTAATTTTCATTTAGTTTAACTGCCGCGCTATTTTTGTCCACGTGTTGCCATAGTTTCTACAAGCGGAAACCGATAGCGTGGATATTACGTAATTGATAGGCGACAATTAACCGGGACGAGCCATTAATTAAAATGTGAATTTCTCTGGATTTACAAATCCTTGGGAACTTTTGGGATAACTTAAGTGCACAACTGCATGAAATGTATAACAATGTGCAAGTGGTTTTGTGATATTTTTTTACGAAAATCTTACATATTGTGCCTTTTAAGAACCAAATCAGCATTAGAATGATTTCTGAAGGATCATGTGACAGTGTAGACTTGAGTAATGGCTGCTGAAAATTCAGCTTTAAATTACAGGAATAAATTACATTTTAAAATGCATAAAAATAGAAAACAGTTATTTTAAATTAAAATAATTTAAAATAAACACACATAAAATACCACAATATTACTGTTTTTACTGTATTTTTGATCAAATAAATGCAGCCTTGGTGAGCGCTCATCTTCTTTCAAAAACATAAAAAAGAAATCTTTCCAATTCCAATCTTTAGAACAGTAGTGTATGTACTATTAAAATATTAAATTTTTGCAAAATATTATTTTATATGTTGTACTATTCTTTTCTAGATTAGTTCCGAGCTATGTTATCGAACATAGTTACCAGCCATTATTTTAAATGCATTTCAGTAAAGAGTACAATGTTTTAATATTTTGTACATCATTTACAGATACTTTGTATGTTAATGTTGATTTAATTTCATGGCTAATAGCAATAATTGTTCAGAAATATTAAGTCAAGTATTTGACATAATTGGATGGGAAGCTGTGTGTTTTTACACAAAATTATTTCAGGCCAGGTATTTTTTTTTTATTACAATTGTTATAATTTTAATTATTTTGGTTGTAGCTTTACTCTGTTAAAATACTACAGATGGTTTTACTCAGCGTTACCCGTTTTCTGTCCCATTCATTTTATAAGATCCCGTTCTTTGTTTGTGAGATTAGTGCTATTAAAAATACATGTAACAGTGTTGGGAATTCAGAGTGCAGATGAAAACTTACTGTTGATATAGGCTCAGACAGTTGATTGAGTGTTTGAATAGTAGGATCTGTCAGTCGCTTTGATCACAGTCAAATAATACCAAGAATTGAAATGGTTTAAAACATTTCTCCTCACTCGTAACTCTCTCTGCGTATTAGTGTGTGGCAGCACATAGACTGCATGGGGATCGACCGGCAGCACATTCCCGAGACCTACCTGTGTGAACGCTGTCAGCCACGCATCCTGGACCGAGAGCACGCCATCCTACTGCAAACCAGGAAGAGAGAGAACATGTCTGGTGAGTTTTTTTCATGCATACACACAAACAAACACACCCATAGACACGTTCAACCTCTCCCACAGAAACAATGCCTCTACTGCTTTTTCCCACAGTTCAGCTGCAGATAAGCATCTTTACAGTCTGAAGACTTTACACTATACAGGATCGTATGAGCTTTTGTATAACGTGAAATATATATCTGACCCTCCTGAAATCTATACCGGCAATTCTATAAGAAGCTCTCTGTGTAGTGATCAAGTGAAGTCAATAATTGCTAGAGATTTCTTAAAGGGGTCATATGATGTGATTTAAATTTTTCCTTTCTCTTTGGAGTGTTACAAGCTCTTGGTGCATAAAGAAGATCTGGAAAGTTGCGAAGACTAAAGTCTCAAATCCAAAGAGATATTCTTTATAAAAGTTAAGAGTCAGCCACGCCTACCTAAAACGGCTCGTTTTAACACGCCCCCACATACCTACATCACTATGTGGGAAAATTTGCATAACGCCACCCAAATGTTCACGCAAAGAAAGAAGGCGTAACTTTTATTCTCGCTGTAGTATTGTTGCTGCCGCCATGTCGAGAAGGCACTGTGTGATTCGTTGTGAAAGCGAAACTACTTTGTTTGGCCTTCCAAAAGAGGACGATAACTGCTTCGTCATGCCTAGTGCTGATCCATGCTGGTCGCTGAGGAAATACTTCAACTTTGCGCTGTGGATCACCGGATCGGCTTTCACCGTGGACGAAGATTGAAAATATCTGAGCTCTCTGCCTCTACTGTCACCTGCTGGAAATGTTTGGGCATTACAGCTGCAGCTTGATTCAATGTCAAAGTGCACTTTGAGGACAATGGCGTCTGTTTAAACTGCAGTGACTTTATATTTATGGTTGAGGGTTAAATGTCAGTTGTACTATAATGGTTTAGGGGTGAATTCAATGTACAAGCTTATGTACTGCGTGTTTTGTTGCAGACGGGGACACCAGTGCTACAGAAAGTGGAGATGAGGTTCCACTAGAGTTGTACACAGCGTTTCAGCACACCCCTACCAGCATCACACTCACGACAGCACGTCTCGGTAACAAACAGGCAGATAAGAAACGAAAGAAGAGTGGAGAAAAGGAGCCCCCGGCTACAACCAGGGCCAAGAAGGTCTGAGTCACACAACAACCTAATGTAAATGTAAACATGACGTCAACCTAATGTAAATATGATGTCAACCTAATGTAAATGTAAGCATGACGTCAAAATTGAATTTTTGTGGAAACCGTAATACTTTTTTTTTTTTTTTGCAAGATTTTAATGTTGCAAGTCTATTTGGATTATTTTGTCTATTTAGATATTATATATGTAAATGTGTCATGTTATGGAACCAAAATCAATTACTTCACCTGCTTTGAAACATACAAGTCTGATTTCTGCTTGTGTTTGTCTTTCAGTCATTCCGTGAAGGCTCTAGAAAATCGTCTAGAGTAAAGGTGGGTACTCTGGAGCTATCCAAATTTACCCCCCAAATAACTATTCAAATGTGTGTTACGCATGCTTACACTGCTTGTTTACCATCTTGTGCATCTTCTGTCCTCAGGGCTCAGCTCCCGAGTGTGAGCCAACAGATCCTCCCTCACTTTGGGAGAATAAGATGAAGTCGTGGATGGAGCGCTATGAGGAAGCCAGCAGTAACCAGTACAGTGAAGAAGTGCAGATACTGCTAAGAGTAAAAGAAGCCAGAGATGGCAAAACGCTGGCCTACAATACACACACCGCAGCCTTCAAACCACCTGTTGAGGTATTAAATACTCACATATACAAATTCCACCACAATATTGGTCTGCACTTCTGGTGCGTTGTTTGTGGCTTCATACGACATGCTCATTGTGACTTTTTCTTCCCAGAGTCACGTACAGAAGAACAAGCGCATTCTTAAGGCTGTTCGGGATTTGGCTGCCGATTCGCTCATAATCGAGTACAGGGGGAAAGTCATGCTACGACAGCAATTTGAGGCCAATGGTTACTTCTTTAAGAGGTACTTGAAAGGACACTTTGTGCTTTTGAACATTAGTTTTGCGTCTGCATTTTTGTTTATAATTTTCATTTTTTATTTGCAGGCCGTACCCTTTTGTATTGTTCTACTCTAAGTTTGACGGGTTGGAAATGTGCGTGGACGCACGGAGTTTCGGCAACGAGGCCCGATTCATTCGTCGCTCCTGCACCCCCAACGCTGAGGTGCGCCACGTAATCGAGGACGGCATGCTGCATTTATACATTTACTCTCTGAGGTCCATCTCCAAAGGGAGTGAGATCACCATTGGCTTTGATTATGACTACGGCAGCTGGTAAGAACACGCACTAGGGCTGAGTATCCCCGATTACTGTGTGTGTGTGTGTGTGTGTGTGTGTGTGTGTGTGTAATGACTATTCTGTTTGAAATGTTTGATTCTGATTGCCGCAAAGCATCAGATAATTGTTTAAAATGGACCGTTCACACTTTTCTCACTACTTTTCCTGTTTCTCATCTTGTTTGCTAGTAAATATAAGGTGGACTGTGCGTGTGTGAAAGGCAATCAGGAATGCCCTGTGCTCAAGCATAACATGGAACCCACAGAGAATCTGGGCTCTAGCACACGACGGCGTGGCCGCAAGGACAAAGAACCGTCGCAGGACGAGAGCGGACAGAATCAGAACCTCACTATGGACTGTGACGGGCCCAAGGGGAAATCGCTCAATGACGGCAAACAGAGAAAACTCTCTCCACTCCGGCTTTCCATATCTAACAATCAGGTATGATAGACACGCACAGTCTCATACTTACCCACATAAGTACCATTTCATCTCACAAAATGAAATGGTACTTACATGGCGCCTGTCTTCATCCGTGAAAGGTAGTTTAATGCTTAATCTGATAAGCATTAAATAATTTAAGTCATGGTTTTACGAAGGTTATAGCAATGAGTAACAGAGATAATCTAGCGTTTTTGAAATATTCGGGGTTGGCTGAGAGTCTGGGTAAGGAGGTCCCTTGATCTATAAAGGTCAAAAAAAAAAAACTTTTTGCATATAAATATTATCCATGTGTATTAATCTGTGCATGATTCTTTCTTCGTTGGATAGTTTCAGTCATTCTAATGATCTGTTTACTCATCCACATTTCCTTCCTGGCCCTAATTACAGTGTCTAATCACCAGAAAACATTTTTCCGCATTATTTTGCTCGTATGTTCCCGTATTTCAGTGGTGGCCGGTGGCAGAATAATAAATCTTGCTTGTTTGGCACGCTGTGAAAATTTTCAAGAATCTACCCATGTAACTCCCTGCCATCCTGGTGTCATATATATCAGGACATCCCAGGAAGAGTGTTCAGCAATTCTGGCACAGTTAGAACAGAGGAATCCACTCCGATCTGTTTAGTAGTTGCATTGATGCACAGATTCTCATAAGTACAATCTGGTCTGTCTGACCCAAGATCTCGGCCACACTCGGCCCGAATCGACACTTCCCGCACTTTTCTCTCCCTCTCCTGGTCTGTAGCCAGGCGATGATAAAGGCCCTCTCCCCCTCTTGCAGGATCCTGAGTTAATAGAGGATCTAGAAGAGAAAACCTCCGTTAGCAATGAAGTAGAGATGGAGTCAGAGGAGCAGATTGCAGAAAGGAGGAGGAAGATGGTAAGTGCTTTCAGGGGAAAACGACCACTATGGCAATCACGGTCGCCGTGGAAACGCTATTGCCCCCACCCCCTGTCTTTTTCCCCTCCTTGTTCTGCCTCCTGGTGTGTGTGGTGATTTGGGCAGCTCCCAGAATGCTCCACCATTCCTTTCTTCCCCTCCACACCCTCTAAACCTCCCGCTAATTTTGCTGCTGCCGCCACCGCTTCTCTGTTCCTGTCGCTGTGTAGTTTAACCTCCTGAAGGATAGCGCGAGGGCACTCATCCTTGTTGCTTTGTTTTTCTTTTTCATACTTCATCTTTTATGGAGCCTCTTTGGTTCTCCATGATGAAATGTTAAGAGCTTTAACATGCAGTGCAGTGTTAACATGCAGTGTTTCATCTGCAGTCATTTCTCTCCTCTGTCATGACTAAATGTCAAGACCATGTTAGTAGTGAGAGATCATTCTTAAATGGAGGAACCTACTGAAGTACTACACAGTGTTTTAATTTACATGTTAATTAACATGGAACCCAATGTGGTGGTATTCTACTATATATTTGGTCCTCTGTTCCATTCTGAAGCACATTTACGTCCAATCAGACATCTATTCAACACTGCTGCTTACCAAAACTGAACAATCCTGAACAAAAACCGTGTTACTTTTTGCATCAAAAATATGTTAGGGTGTAAATTACAGAGTCAAACTCTTGACTGATTAAAAAAGGTCACGTAAAGTTGCAAAGATCCTCACATAGAATTGTTTTGAATAATGAAACTTGATTGAAACCCTAGTGACGCATGGACCAACAGGCTTGGAGCTTGCTGTCTGGTTGAATAATAGCTTTAGCTATTGGTTACATATTAGTTTAAGATCAACCATAGAGAGTATAGTAACTCTCTCACTAAATATGTTTTATGTGAATGTTTTGGTGTGGTTATTACTGTGTGTGGTGCTTTTTTGTTTGCTTGCCATGACTGGTTAAAGGCAGGTGGAAAAATGTGTGGAAAAAACAGGCTCTGAAACCATTACACTTCCAAAACTTTCCTCAACAAACATTGTGAAGAAAATATAAATCACAACCATTCCTAAAATGCCTTACGATTAACAAAGCAGAAAAAAAGCTAACAGCTGTAAAAAAAAATTCAGTTTTATCTGAATAAATTAATAGCAAGGTACCAGACTCTGGTACGTTATTAGTGGAAATTCCCCAAGCATTCCTCTCATTTTCTTTGCTGCAACAGGACAGACAAGCAATTCAAAGACAATTCTGATTTCCTGCCAATCTTATTTGAGTTCTCTAACACCCCTTTTCCACCATAATGGTACTGGCGCTTGGTCTGGGCATTTGAGAACCTCTCCTGGAACTGGTCCCCGTTAAGCCTATCAACAGACTACAATACTTACAACATGCTCTTAAACACGTTTTTGCTCAACAGCATGTATATTGCAGCAGACACTTCCCATATAGACCACTTTTTGCCGCCAGTGTAGTTAAGAACTTTATGTGGTGAAGACATTATCTTGCCCCCTTGTTTCAGACGTTAGTGATTTCTGTTCAAGACAAGTGTTCCCAGGCCAGAACCGGCACCTTTTGGTAAAAGAGGGGTATGTCCATTAATCACACAGTATGCCCATACTGAAGCTCTGAACCCCAACCACACTACCCAGACAGCAAGGACTAGGCTGATACATATGAATGTGTGCATGAGGGTGTGAGCAAACTAGAGTCCTGTGTGTGTTTGAACCCTGATGGCTGTCTCTTTCGGCACCATTCAGGGCGGCCCGGCAGAGGAGTCCCATCGTCACGGCGCAGGGGCTTCCTGCTGCAGAGCTCTGAGAAACAAGGAGGTAAACCTTATCCCATCATATCATGAATGACACCCAACCCACACCCTGGAGAAGGATAACCCACACACTAACCCCACTGTCCTGTGCTCACTGACCCCATGCTGGGGGGGGGGGGTTGGTCTTATGTTTCCTCTTGACTAGAAGAGAAGTGTCCCATTTCTCTATTTTCCCGCCTTTGCTGCTGGCTATGGCCTGCTGATTGTAGCTAGCTGGGATCCCAACTGTCAGCCAGAAATTAGACTCAGCTTTTCTCTGTTGTCTTCTTTCCTTCGTTCTTTCTGTCCATCATTCACATAGACACGTGAAGAGAGGAAGATGGAGGCCATTCTGCAGGCATTTGCTCGTATGGAGAAAAGAGAAAAGCGGAGGGAGCAAGCGTTAGAAAGGATCGGCACCAAAGGGGAAGTTGGTGGACGCATCGAGATTAAGGAAGAGCCTCCTGCTACACCAGAGGCTGAATCTCCTGTCCTTTTACAGGTACATAACCTTCAATGATGTGCAAACATCACTAAATCAGTAGCGTGTTTTCTGCACAACTGATTCTGACTTGATTGACATTAAGTTGTAGACGAAAGTTACTTTTGGTCATATATGACTAAATAAAATGTGAACTGTTAATGTTACATGCATTTATTTGATCAGAAATACAGTAAAAAAGCGTAATATAGTGAGTTCAAAAGAACGTCATTGATTTAAAATGGAAATCTTTTGTAAGATTATAGATGTTTTTACTGATGAAAGCTGACCCTAAACTTAAAAAAAAGTGTATATAGTAAGTATATATATATATATATATATATATATATATATATATATATATATATATATATATATATATATATATTTCTCTTTT
>NW_015505314.1:268729-303837 GCF_001515645.1 Sinocyclocheilus grahami | reverse complement strand
TATATATATATATATATATATATATATATATATATATATATATATATATATATATATATCGTTCATTGTTTGGACCTTTAGCCCATGATAGAGGTAGTGAAGGAGGAGCCTTGTCTGAAGCCAGCAAAGGTGAGCCGGAACAAACAGAGGAAAAGCTTCTCGCGGAACCGCACACACATAGGACAGCAGAGGCGGAGAGCGCGAACGGTCAGCACCTGCTCTGACTTGCCGCCCAGTTCCCCTGGTGACGCTTTAGAGCCCTTAACAACAGAGACTCATGATGGAGAGACGCCCTCTGCCCCTGAGGCTGATGCTTCACCATCACATGACCCTGACACCAGCCCACCCCACAGCGGCTCACCTGCCCCGCCTTGCCGCAGTGGACAGAAGTACCCCAAAACTAAAAAGGTAGAATTCTTCACCCATAGCTTCCATAAAATGCGTTTCAAAGCAGTTTAATTGTGCATTTTATAACTTGCATATTATCTTTCCCAGCAGCACTTAGTGAGCGAGTGGATGGGTGTTGACAAACAGGAGCGGGGAGCTTCTCGGACTCCGGAGCCTCCACCTGAGAGGCCGTTGCGGATCAGTAGTGATCCTGAGGTCTTGGCCACACAGCTGAACTCTCTACCGGGCATGGCCTGCAGTTCACACGTCTACAGCACGCCTAAACACTACGTCCGCTTCTCCTCTCCTTTTCTGGCCAACCGTAGCCCCAGCACTCTGGGAGTGCCCACGGGGCGGCGGCGCTCAAGAGAAATGCCTGAAACATCACCTACCACTGGTTCCTGCAAGAAGGTAAAATTGCTGCATTATTCAGAGATGTCAGCAAGCATTATTGACTTTTGCCTCTCTCTGATTATAAAATGATTGTTCTGGCGGATGATACTGCAGGGAAAATAATCCCATACATTTGAACTCAGATCCACTTTAATATTTACTTTCAAGTGTTCATATTTAGGCTAGCAAGTTTCTGGTCTAACTTCATATGTTTTGTGCAGCGCTGGCTGAAGCAAGCTTTAGAAGAGGAGGGCTCCACCAGCCCAGGTGAAGGACGCCCTTCTCTGCTGATGCCTAGTGATAGCCCTCTCAGCCCCTCTATAAACGGCGAGTCCCACAGCCCTTTACCTCTCAACGGCAGTTGCTCACTACCAGGTGGGACCATCAGTCCATGTCTGCTGCAAAATAAAAACTTAAAGCTTGTCTAAAGCAGTCCTTAGTCTTTCTTGGTCCATGTGCTTGCAGAATTGCCTACCCCGTTGAAGAAAAGGCGCTTATGTTCACTCGATCCCTGTATGTCAGAGACTTCCACCCCATACGGGTCTCCTTGTGCCACCCCAACCCGAACAGAGTCAACAGAAGCACCAGGCACGCCACTGCTGCTTGCAACGCCTCCTCGACCACGACCAGAGGAACTCAGTACTGAGCCCTCAACACCCTTGCAGATTCCCAACCACCCTCTGCCACAAGAGGTATGTGTGTGTGTATGTGTATATATATATATATATTAGGGATGTCAACGATTAATCGATGATCGATTAATTGTCGATAAGAGATGCAATAGATTAAAGCTATCGATGGTCGATTAAGCCGTTTAATTTTGGGCTGTGTGCGGCTCATGCGCAAAACACATGCGTGACGGTATATAAATGCATCATCATTCACTCATAATTACAAATTAAGCTTTTAATGTGATTTAAACTTTAAAAGTACATTAAAATAGAAACAACACAAAGTTCTTCAACATGGAAAGCGGTGGAAATGTAGTAACTAAGTCATAACCCCAGATAATTCTTTCATATCGGGCTCTGCGCTTTGCAGGGCTGCGGGACACAGGACAGATAGGCTATTCATTCCTACGCCTTATTAATTTGTGGCCACTGTCCATGTTTCATTAATTTTGTTCCTTAACCCATGATTTAACTAAAATGAGGGAACAAATTAATAAATCGAACAAATTCTTAATTCATGGCCATGAAACCTTTCATTTCCCTTAGATGCGAAAACCGTGATAAAAAGTGAATGACAAAATAAACCTGCGAAGTTAGAGGGTTAGACGGTGAGGATTTAGGAAAAGAAACAATGCCTAAATATTACTGAATTTGTAGAAATTCGTGACCAACCGGCAAACCAGAACAAAGCCACGTGAATGTAGGCTATATGGGCTCGAACGGCATCCAAAAGCATGGTCGCGATGTAACATTTTCCAGCTATCCAATTATAATATATTTATAATATATATATAATAATACGAAATATATGTGGCTTAAATAATTAAGCTAACAGATTTAAAACAGAAGTGTGGCGCTGCGCTCCATAAACAAGTTTTTTTTGTTTCAGCTGTTCGATCGCGCCGGCACCTCACGTGCACACACCCCACATATTCAAGCAATTCAAACTTACATCGCAGTCTGTTCATTATCAAAATAAAATACAGTCAACCAAACATATAAAAAGTTACACTGGTCAGTTTAAATAGACCGTAATATAGGCCTACTGATCCACTCTGCAGTTATGCCAAGGACGTTTTTGCTCATGTGAAGAGGATGATCTTTTCCGTCTATATGCGAATGCATGTAAAGTACAAGCCTAGTTTACATTATAAAAAATAGTTTAACATTCAAATACATTGCGAATATGGAAACATTTGGATTTGTGCCGAATGAGACGTGAGCAAATACATCTAACCAAACCTGCGCACGCTCTGTCTCGTATGCACGCAAGCATGCACTGTCACGATCTAATGCACTGTATGCATTATCCTGCATGCCGGATTTTTAAAAACAAATAGGTCTACCGGAACGCAACAATTTAAAATCTGACATTTTCCGAAACGGGATCCAGCAGGATCAAATTAAGTACTGGTCATAATACTCACATGATAATGTTTCATGTGAGCAACAGTGTGTTTTGCTGCAGCAGCACTGATGGAAGCGGTTCACTGACTGCGCAGCACAGCCACACGCGCCACAGTTACGTTTGGGATAATTTTATTTTAAATGCCATAATGTCAGTTGAGAACATTGCAATAGTGTTTTAAAATACAACAACGAGCACCACGAAACCATGTAAAGAGGCGTGTTCAGCGGTCTCCGTGACGGGATAGGAAACAGTCAACAAAGTAAAATTATCTCAAACGAGCTCTCTTCATTTTATCAAATGATCATAATCACATCTATTCATTTTACAATCCTGCTACTAGCATTTTATTCAGACTAAAACCCCTTTAAATCGTTTTTTTTTTTTGAGAGACGCATTTTGCAGCATTAAGGTTAATGATTTATCGATTAATTGATCGTTAATTTAAACGACGATCGATCATGGAAATTATCGAAAATTTACATCCCTAATATATATATATATAATAATTTATGCATTTAGCAGACGCTTTTATCCAAAGTGACTTACAGTGCATTCAGGCTATACATTTTTTTACCAGTATGTGTGTTCCCTGGGAATGGAGCCCACGACCTTTTGCGCTGCTTACGCAATGCTCTACCACTGAGCCACAGGAATATATATATATATATATATATATATATATATATATAGATTGATTGATTGATTGCAGTCTCTCTAAAAGGATTCTTAAACAATTCAAATCTAATCCAGTAATATTGATCTCCAAACTATGAAAACAGAACTATATAGTTCTGACACAAGAGGGCACTAACACTTTTGCTATTGGGCCAGCGTGGACTGTTATCACCAGTGGTGATGATCTTAAAATGATTGGTCACTTCTGTGGCGTTGATTTGAAGCATTATTTTGGTTAAAGGCAACAAAATGATCATGAAATATCTTTGTAAATTCACAGAGCGACTCGTCTATGGACAGTTCTCCAGATGTTAGCCGAAGGCCCAGTACACAAGACGTGAGTTCACTACTTAAATATCCTGTACCTGCTACAGAGGTGTTCTGCTGCATTTTTCATTAGCACATCTAACACATCTTGTTCGTTTGTCAGGTTGAACGACCTCCTTCGCTGTTGGCATCTCCCAGCGTGAGAAATGCAGGCTCTGATACGGCCCCACAGGATCTGGGGTCTCCGAGTCCTCAGCCCTCCCATGCTGAGCCCCAGGATGCCGCGGTAGATGAAGGCATGGAGATTGACGGTGGAGGTTCAGAAGTTGCCTCTGCACCCGAGACACCAGCCTCCTCTTACCCTCCCTGGATGAAGAGTCCAGACCGAGGTGGCCTCTCGTTTTCCCCAGTGAACTCTAATCTGAGAGATCTCACCCCTTCTCACACCTTAGAGATGGGGGCATACAGGCCAGATTCAACCTCCGCTGGCCCCTTCAGTGAGGCGGCGCCCTTCTATTCCTGTAATGAGGAGAGCAGCAGCGTGACCTTTACTCGCTCACTGAGTGGTGATGGCACAGGGGAGGGAGGAGCTGCAAAGAACCCACAGAAGAAAAAGGTCTGTTAAAGCATCTGCCAAATGTATAAATGTAAATAAAAATTTGTTCAATTCCTTATCCGTTAAACTTAACTGAAGAAATGGCTGGAATAAATTTGTCAAAAAAATCATGTATGCCATTTATTCAATGTTGTTAATTGATCTCGTATGTGTGTTGTTAGGTGTCTCTTCTGGAGTACAGGAAACGTCAGCGTGAGGCACGGCGAAGTGGCTCCAAGGGAGAGTGTAGCTCCCCTGTTTTCACGGCACCACCAGTAGATGTATTCCCTGTCGCAGTGGAAGTGATCCCTGAGCCACCTGTTCTCACAGCAACGCCAACCCCCAGGACTCCTCAGAACAGCGAGGAGCCAGACGCCCCACCTCAGGGGGAGAGAGATGGAGAAGGGCAGTGGTATGTCCCTAAAATATATTCCCTTCCATGAGAATAAAGTACTCACCTCCTTTACAATAGAAATTTGTTTTAAAGGTTCAGATTAAAATTCTTATCAAGAAATGAGGCTGTCTTGTGACATTAGAGGTTATGAAACACATTTGTGGAGATATCTTGGACAGTTTGATGGCCATTTGGGCCAACTGAGCTTTGCCAATTATGAATTAAAAATAATATTGAAGCATAATAATTCTCTTTTAATTTACAGGACATCTTCAACGTCAGTAGAGCAGGCCAGGGAACGAAACTACCACAGGGCCTTGTTGTTGAGTGACCATCGCAAGGATGCAGGTAAAAACAACCCTGGAAACATCAGGAAACTTTGGATTGTGATTTCCATGTTTTTTGTGATAATTGTTTAAACCCATGAATTGGTACCTGATATACAAATGGAAGTCTTTTTTAAAAAGTTCATCCAATAATCCCAGGGGTGTCCGTCCTGCAGAGTTAACTCCGACCCTAATTAAACAATGAAACTGGTAATCAAGGTCTTCAAGATCACTAGAAGCTTCCAGGCAGGTGTGCTGGAGCAGTAGGTTGGAGCTAAACTTTGTAAGAAGGTTTGCCCAAACTGTAGAAATCATGGAAATGCATTGATCAAAAGGTGTGGGAACCTTGGTAAAATCTTCTAGTCTTAATATTAAAATACCTGCTTTGTCTCACTTTCAGACAGTGGAGAGTCAGAGGGTGGCGACTCCCAGGTGAAGGAATGTCCTTCTCCCAAGAGCTGCAAGAGCCCCTCGACACATGCAGTAAGAGAACCTTCCCTCAATGGCTACGTTTACATGCACAATTAGTTTTCTCAACCAGCAAGTTCATGTTATCATAAACCATTTTTCTTTCCATTTACAGCCTTGTTCTCCAGCACCCCAGACTGTGTCTCGACCATCCAAAGAGGAAGATGGTGAAGCACAGCCTTGTGGTCCTTCTCAGCCTCAGGCACTGTCCGTCCAGCAGTCCAGCACCAAGACTTCGAGCTCCAAACCAGCCACTCTGACGCCCAGCAAGCTTCACTGCGGACCCTCGCAGAGTCACTACGCTGGACCTTCACTCATGCACTCACCCAAAGCGCAACCTCAAGGTTCACCTTACCGCGGGCAGCGAGCCTTCCTGACAGCTCAGCCTCAGAACCAGCCTCAACCCCAGACTACGTCTGGCCCAGCTACTTTCCCTCAGTATAACCCCCAAAATGCCCCACCGCCACCACCCCCTCCACCCCCAGCTCCACCCACTCCTCCACCACCGCCTCCCCAACAAACTCCTCCCACACAGACCCCGCCCAATCCGAGCGTCTCACAGATCGCTGGTGGTAACCGAGGACCTACCCCTTCGTCCGCCCCCTTTCACAGTACCGGATACTTGGGCACAGGATGGCACTGACCACACCCACTTAATACCCGCCCCCTAAACAAACTTGCTCAGTGGGGCAGAGCTACATTGTGTAACATAGACAACACAGCACCACTGTAAATATTTTCTATGTACCTTTTCACAAAGGCTAATGGAAACCAGTGGGTGAAAAGGGTACATTTTAAAAAGAAAAACGAGAAATGCAGAACTGTATCAGTAGACTTTGTGTAAAAGATGATTGTTAATGAACCCTGGTGCTCATCACTTACCCAGAATCCCCCACACCTCTCTCCTTCCCATAACCTTGTACTGCCATCCTGTCTTTTCCAGACGTCGTTTTTTACTTTTAATGTTTTTATTCATTTTAATCGCCCTTTCCGGTCTCTTCCCGTTGAATCCTTCCTCTATCCTCCCAGTGCAGTGCAATGCAATGGGACATTCCAGTTTCCTCCTTACCTTTCCCTGTTCTTCCTGTTTCTCACTGTTTTTTCTCTCATTAGTTATTTGTTTTATCTAGTGGCTCAATATATAGCAAAAAGGTTTTGTATAGAGAAAAAAAATACAGAATTATTATTTTTTTTATTCCTCCATGTAACAAAAATATCTGTGCACCGCTGCAGAAATTCAGAGGAGACCTTTCTGATAGGCCGCTTCACTGCCCCAGGAGACTGCACTTGTGTGAATGAGCGAGTCTGTGTGCATTGAGTGTCTGTTTTTAAGCGGAAGGGAGCGTGTATGCTTGCGTGCCGCCCGCATCCGTGTGCATATTTGAAGTGCGCATGAGAGACGGAAAGCAAATACGGCGCAGACAGATGTGTGCTGTTCTCTGTGGCAGCTTTAGAAAGAGAGGTCCTTCCTGTAGGGGTAAGCGGTTTATTTTTGAATATCAATGGTTATTTGTAGAAAGTGTAATTTAATGTATAGGTGGTTACTCCAGCTTTCTCCAGAAACAGTTGTAAATATTGGCTTCTTTTCTTTTCTATGCTTGTATAATTCGCTCCCATCCCCATTTTGGAATATGGTTGTAAATACAAGCGCTCTTGACAAAAACGCTGAATGTTTCTGTGACTGTAGCACTATTTTTATTTCTTCCTCTGTTTTTTTTTTTTTTTACTGTTTGTGTGTGAGTGTGTGTGTGTGTGTGTGTGAAGGACAGAGGCTCACAAGACACAGCACTGGTTGGCTATTTTCATGGTTCATTATAATAAATCACTGTAATGACAGTTTTATACCAACCAAATGTCTTGTGTGTTTTACTAAGACGGGAAAGGGGGCTGTTTTTGATGTTTACATGTTCCTAATGTGAATTTTTCTTTCACTGTGAAGGTCACTGTGTGAAGAGGTGCTGCAATGAAGGTTTGAAGAGACTGCTGTTGCGGAGACCTATCTCAAGGTTTCTGTTTATTGACCACTATTATTGTCGTTATATAAAATATGAACCTAGTTGTTTTTTTCTCAGTATCTGATAGATGCTTCAAAGAAAAGAGTTTTTATGACCAATCAGAATGAAAGCAGACTTAAGAAACCCAATCGGAATGAAGGAAGAAAGATTACATGACCAAACAACATCAAGCCAGAGGTTACAATCAACCGGAATGAAGGTAGAAATGTTATGATGAAGAAAGATAAGCATGGGGTGCATAAATAAAGTTGGCTATAACCGCCAATGTTTGTATGCATCTCAATAACATCATGCACAACTTTGTCATGCTAAGGTTTGCCATGTTGAAGACTGAAGCAGCTGTCAGGTCAGTATTACCTAGTGCAGGTCTGGGGTGTCCAGTCCTCCACAAAGGTCAACATCCAGCAGATTTTGGTTACAACCAGCCAAAAACACACTTGCCTGGAAGTTTCTAGTAATCCAGAAGAACATGGTTAGCTGGTGTTTAATTAGTATTGGAGCTAAACTCTACAGGACATTCCCCTTGTCCAAATACCTACACTTACAGTCTTGGCCACTTGAGATCGCGCACGATAGGAAGTGCGCAAAACTGTCCCAGGTCTTAAAAACGTAAAAAAAATTATAAATCCACACTATCTGCGGTATTCGAGGCTTAGTGTATCCCACCATGCATCATGAAATAAATCGTGAGACTTTTTGTCGAGATCTCGTGAGAGGTATGTTAAATATTAATAATAGTTAGATATTACATATAATGTGGTAGTAATACAAAGAGTTGCACGTTTTATTGGTGCAGATGAGCAGTGGTGATAATTATTCTGTGCAACATTTGCAACTGCGTTTTATTACTTAATTAGAAGCACCACACAGAGACTACTGAACATTTAGACATTCAGAAGTTGATTTTAAAATGCAAAGTATTGAAAATAAAAATGAAGCTCTGTAAACAGTGTTGCAACACTATAGTGTGTCCCAGCAGGTAATGAAAAGTTGTACACACGCTTGTGGTCTTCATGTTCACTTGAACACTTGGACCAAATACAGGAAATACATCATGTAAGTAGTCAAGTGCAAAGACCACAAGTCCAGGTATGTGGACAAGGGGATTGGCCCCCCAGGAGCAAGATTGGACACCGCTGACCTATGGAAAAAAAAAAAAGTTAAGTAATAAGATAAATATGTTCTTTACAACAATGCTAAAAATTAAATACCTTGATTTTAGTCGGTAGATGTAAAATCTTTATTCATTAATGTGGGTGAATTGTCTTTAATGAACTTTTATAACTAATACATTTTAATGGTGTATTTGCATCTTTTTCTACATACAACACCATCAGACAAGACAGACACCCGATAAATGAAGTGAAACATTTTTTTCTTTCCCTTCAGAACTTCATCCAGCATTGTCCAAACTCTTCAGTTGTCCAAGAACAGAGGGGGTGGCACAAGGTACACAGTGAGGTCATTTCCTGTGGGCTTTTTTTACTTTTCGAAACCACATCCTCCAGGTTTTCCAGTGACATTTTTTCTTTTTGATTGGCGATCCTAGCCTGTTCAGTTGTCTTGGTGGGACAGAATGATAATACCAAGAGTACAAAACGGTACCAGCTGAGAACATCATAATTATGGCACGCATAACTATACAGCACCAACATTGCCGAGAAGGAAATATCGAATTGGAGACATACAGAAATTCAACATATACACTCAATACATAATACTTAAAACACTCTCCTACTTCTTTATATGCTTGGCCTGTGCACAATTACTAATGGCAGAGATGTCTGCCCCTAATTTTGACACTTATTTTTTAAAAATATATTAACAGTGAACTCTCAACTTCTGTTTACATACCACTTTTAAACAATGTTGGATAGGGTTGTTGAAATAATTGTACATTTTGAAACCCGATAAATGATCACTTGCCTTAAAATTGGCTCTCATTTAAGTGGTCGGGATTCAGTGTCCCAATTTGCTGCCTTTTTTAGTTTTGTTTAGTTTTTTTTGTCAAGGGGTGGTAGTGACAGAAATAATAACAAGCCAGATATGTCGCTCTGTGCCAGAATGTACATCCCACAATTCAATCCTGTAAACGTTTCCTTCTATATTGGCGAATCCAGTCAAATAGAACAGTGTTTTACAGTAATTCATAAATCCCAAAATATTAACATTATTGTAATGCAGGCCTTTAAGGAGAACACAATGTAAAATAAATAAATATTATTATTAATCCAAGTCAAGTTACTTCTAAACGGTGCATTAGCTGCTCTATCATGTTAGTAGCACAGAACACTGTAAATTAAAGTACGGTAGGGATTTGTTGAGAAGCAATTCCAGGGAGTGACGTGAAAAGAAGGGATATGGACAGAAAAGCAGTGAGTTCCCAACTCCATTCACCCTGTTTGCATCCTTTAACTGCTTCAGTCAGGCCTCCTGCCCTCAGGATGATGGGTAAAGCTGGATTGTGATTTCACATAATGATTTTCCTCGAACGAGACAGAAACACCTGAAAACAGATTAACGTGATGTTTTAGTATAAATTCACAGTATTACACTTGAGAAATTTACACAAGGAAGCTAAACTTGAAGAGAAAATTCACTCAAAAATGTAAAATTCCTAACATCACTTTATTTCTACACAAACTAAGATATTTTGAAGAATGTTGTTGTCAGTGAGGTCTAAAAAAAAAACATTGGACCAACTGACTTTCATTTTAAGGACAAAATTGATTTTTTTTTCTTCCACAGAAAGTTTCATACCCCAAATTTTGAAACTGCTCACTTGGATTTAAAATGAATTTAAAAAGAAAAAGCAGCTTCAAAATTTGCATTTGAGGTCCGACTGTGTAATTTGTTTTATCACAAACACAAAAAGGTATTTTGACGATCAAAGACATTTTAAAATAATCATATTAACCCCAAACCTCTGAACAGTAGTGCGTCTATATTAAATATTGATCTTCAGTATGTCTCAAGAACTTCAATATGTCTGAGCCTAACTCTGTTTCAGTAGTAAATGCGTCAACAAAGGCAAAAAATATTGTATCAAACTATCATGGTATTTTTAAAGTAACAAAGACTCGTACATACTGACCAACACTCACTCACCTGAGTGTATCTGGCGTCTATGCATTCCCACTCTCTGTTGATGAAAAAAAAAAGAAAATTAAAGCAAAAAAAAAAAAAATCGCAGCTTAAATACATAGAGTAATTTTCAAATGCAGCAGAAATATTTATCAACTACTGACAGCTGTCACAGTTGATAAATACACATTAAAGGGGGGGTACAATACTGTTTCATGCATTCAGAGTTGTTTACACTGTTAAAAGTGTCGGATTCTCATGCTAAGCATGGACAACATTTTAAAAAACAATTTGGACGTATGACGGAGTATTTCTGTGCTAAAAATCTTACTTCCGGGCTCGTACAAGTTTCGGGGAGTTTTTTTCCGATCGTGGCTCTTCATGACGTAGATGAGGGTGGAACTCCTTATATGGGCATTACTCAGCAGCGCTGCACGGGACTCGCTTGGGAAGAATGTCTCCAAAGAAGTGTGTTTTTGGTTGTAAGGGAAAGATAACTTTGTTCAGCTTCCTAAAGAACCAAACATTATGTAAACAGTGGAGTGTGCAGTTTGTGTTTTTCCGGAGCAGCAACGGAGTTTCACAAGTGTTTGTTGACGAACGTTTTAGAAGCAAGGCCCAGTTCGACGCTGGATTAGCACATGGTTTGATACTGAAAGATGGAGCGGCCCAGCTATAAAAGATCCCGGTCATGATTCAGAACTGTAGACGGCAAGTGAAACTGCATCAAATGTCTGTTTTGTTGGCAGTCGGAGCTCAAGTGCTCGTCAATCTTTAGCTCCGGCCACGGCGCGCCTCGCTTTTTCCGGTGAGAATCTTAAAGCTGTATCTTTTATAAATATGATAAAACTAAAGACTTTTTGGAGATATGAAGGATGCAGTACTACTCTATAGGTACTCAAGATTAACATGAGATTGGGTGAAACTGTGCATTATCTCTCCTTTAAATAGACCTTTTCTCACATACTGTCAGTTGGGATAAACCTAACCAGTAATGTCCACTAGATAGCACTAACACCATCATGTGCCATCACAAAATGTGACAAATTCTGTTTCTGCAGGATTAAGAAGTGAATTGCTCATTCATCATTATACAAACATCCTTACTCACCATTTGCAACTCATCGGTTTCATATCAAACCTTAACACACCTACAAGTGACCCTTCATTACCATTATATAAAATAATAGTTTTATGGTCCAGGTTCCAGGACTTCCTGAAAGTGGAGTTTGTTCCTTCATTTACCTTCATTATATGAAGCATTTTATAGTCCATATCCATAAATAGTGTTTCGCTCCAGGTGTGCTGTTCAGCACAGCATGGGTTCCAGCTGATGCTTTGCCTGTGATTAATATGAACGGGCTGACAGCAAGCTGTGTAAACTGTCATTAGTAATATATGGCTGGGTCCAGAGCCCCAGGCTTCAGTTAACCCCAGTCCATGGTAAATTCTACCTTTCTATTTTTCCTTCACTTGCTATTTTCCTCTTCTTCTCGCTCCTCATATCATTTATTTTCACAGCCCTATCATCTGATTCTGTCCTTAATGACCATCACTTTGTCTTATTTTCTCAAGCTGGTCTGTCTTCACTCACCTCTGGCTGGCAGGCTCTGTCTAGTAATGAATGAATTGGACCGAATGGTACAACAGCTGCGCATTGAAAACTGTTCTTCTAAAAACTAATTCTTCACTTTCATTTATGTAAATTATGCATTTTGTGATTATAATTAAAAAAATCTAATGTCTGTGTATCAGAAATACACAAAACTAGCCAGGCCATTTCTGCATTCTTTCACAGAGAAAAGTTTGATTATACACTTCTTATTAACCACCTCTTTGTTTTTTCAGTATTTCAAAACTTCATTCATCTCATGTTACCTTAATTTGGTAAGAATCACAAATTTAGTATGCAAATCCCTCAAATTTTGGCCCCATGTCTAATTTGAGGCTAATATGCTAGTGTACACTTAGAAGTTTACCAAAATACTGTTACTGAAAAATGGTCCAAATATATATACAAATATTTGTCCTATACAAATAACATTGTCCCTCCCCTTATATCACTTGCAAATGACTAACAATAGCAAGTAGCATATCATAGACATCAACAGCAATAACGCTTAGATTCCACAACCAAATGGTGTTTTTGTCAAAGGTACCAACTATCAAGTTATTCTATTTGTATTTTTTGCTCTGCCCCAACTGTTTTGAACAGGATATATGAATTGTGTATAACCTCTTATTGTCCAACACTTTCACTTATTTATTTGCATAAATGAAGACAGTAACTCAAGTTGACAGAGATACATCTGCAATCTCCCATGGTAAGACATGACATTTAGACATGACAAAGACACAGAAGAACAATCCTTCAGAAAAAAAAAATGTTAATCTTACTGTCTCCCAGCAGCTCCTCGGACATGAGTCCATCCTGCCTGTTGCCCAGCACAAAAGCCAGGAAAGAGAGAATAAGGGCGTCCATGATGCCCATAATGGCCAGGATGTACGCCCAGCGCACTGAGCATGCTCCAATGGTATATTTGTCCGTCCCTTCTCCGCACATCCTCTTCACCTCATCAGCATCCCAGCCATCAGGATATATCATACAGCCCAACACCAGACACGTACCTAAGAGAGAAAGCAGGCATTGTGAGTCGTCCAATTAATAAAAGTTCTATGGATTTTATCAACAGCAGAATGCATTTCTGTACTCAAGCAATATGATAGATGGCAGTTGTAAAGCGTAAGCTGGGAAACAAAAATCAGCTGCAAAAAAAAAAGTCATGGTGGTTTCTTTTGTTCAATTATAACATGTCTGACAGCTGAGAAGAATAAGAAGAGAGGTACCAGTAATCCCGGACGAGCCCCCAATTTATATTCACATACACACACACAAAGCACACTCTGTTGAAAGCTGCTATGAGTAATTTTTGTACAACAAATGAAATTGCAAAAGTTACAAAATGTGAGTGATGTTTGCCAGTGTAAAACGCGCAGGCACGATGCTGTGTGGGTGGTGGTTTTGCAGTTGCTTGGGTGTTCGAATGGTTGCTTACTGGCCAAAGTTAAAAAATCAAACTTGCAGGTCTCCATGATATTCTGGTCCCTAGATTTGCTCAAGTGTCTCCTTCAATGCAATTAGTTTTCAACTAGTTTATAGCCTGCCAAAAAATATAAGTCTGTTAACTTGTCCACCATTGCTCAGGAAGTCCTACCTCAAACTCATGAAACTGGTTGAGCCAGAAGTGTGCAAAGAAAGCAATTCGATATGTCTCCCTTATCTGTTTCCACTAATGTGCTGATAGGTTGAATCAGGTGTGTTTGATTAGGAAGAGTTAAAAAATTGAAAGCTGCTATGAGTAATTTTTGTACACCAAATGAAATTGCAAAAGTTACAAAATGTGAGTGATGTTTGCCAGTGTAAAACGCGCAGGCACGATGCTGTGTGTGGGTGGTGGTTTTGCAGTTGCTTGGGTGTTCGAATGGTTGCTTACTGGCCAAAGTTAAAAAATCAAACTTGCAGGTCTCCATGATATTCTGGTCCCTAGATTTGCTCAAGTGTCTCCTTCAATGCAATTAGTTTTCAACTAGTTTATAGCCTGCCAAAAAATATAAGTCTGTTAACTTGTCCACCATTGCTCAGGAAGTCCTACCTCAAACTCATGAAACTGGTTGAGCCAGAAGTGTGCAAAGAAAGCAATTCGATATGTCTCCCTTATCTGTTTCCACTAATGTGCTGATAGGTTGAATCAGGTGTGTTTGATTAGGAAGAGTTAAAAAATGTGCACTACTGATGTGCCACCAGGAACAGGGCTGGGAAACGCTCATCTATCTACAGTTTGTGACAGCTCATGAGTTGTATTACCCTTCCATTACCACATACCTCACAGAACAAGCAATAGATCTGATCTCAGATCAGCAGAGCGCTTACATCATCCCTGATGGATTGAGACCGGAAAACTGCATCTTCAGGAGTATCAGATCATAGTCATGGTAAATCCTGCAAAACTTTGTGCTGAGAAAGGCGAATACTGCATGTGCCACTTTTGATGCATTGATAGTTTTATGCAGACGCAATCAGTTACACGAGGAATTAATTTATAATGTAACCAGGCCTTCTCTTGGGGTTATTAGACAAATTACCTTGATGCTGCCTTCAAGTCACGTAGGGTTGATCACACTTAAAAGAAGGGCACCACAATGCTGAAGCTACCAATAGGAAAAAATTGGGATTTTCTTTGAGACCTGACTTGGAGGTTGGGGGTCCCCTGTTTGAGTCCTGGAGTTTGTGTACTTTCCGTGTTGGAGTGAATTTCCTCTGGGTGCTCCGGTTTTCTCCTCAATTCAAAAAGTGTGAATGTGTGAGAGTGTTAACCCTGCAATGGACTGGTTAGTCCAAAGGTGTCCAATCCTGCTCCTTGAAGGCTACCGTCCTGCAGAGTTTAGCTCTAACACACCTTCCTTGAAGTTTCTAGTGATACTAAAGACCTTGATTAGCTGGTTTAGAGGTTTTTATTTAAAGGGGTCACATGATGTTGCTAAAAAAATAACTATTTTGTGTATTTGGTGTAATGAAATGTGTTTAAGGTTCAAAATACACATTATTTTCCACATACTGTACATTATTGTTTCTCCTCTATGCTCCGCCTTTCTGAAACGCGTCGATTTTTACAAAGCTCATCGGTCTGAAAAGCGAGGTGTGCTGTGATTGGCCAGCTATCCAGTGTGTTGTGACTGGCCGAATACCTCAAGAGTGTGACGGAAATGTTACGCCCCTTACCATATTGCTGGCATTAGTCTGCTCTCACAGGATCAGGAAACAGTCCTCCATAAAATGTGCTGCACACATCTGAATATTTGGGTTGAACTGTTCTGGAACAGTGTTGTAAATACAACTTAACCACTGATTTCTAGTCGTGTCCTCTTTTGGAAGACCAAACAAAGTAGCTTCGCTTTCACAACGAAACACACAGCGTCACACACGGTGGCCTTGAATGAGCGGAGGCCGGTGGCTAGAGTGAGCGCAGGACGGTGGGCTAGAGTGAGCAGAGGCGGGCTGTCTTGAGTGTGGTCGTCACATGTGGTTCGGCTATCACAGCGCAAAGTTTATGTATTTCCTCAGCGACCAGCACAGATCAGCTCTAGGCATGACGGATGCGAATATCGTCCTCTTTTGAAAGGCCAAACAAAGTAGTTTCGCTTTCACAACGAAACACACAGCGTCTTCACGACATGGCGGCAGCAACAATATTACAGCGAGAATAAAAGTTACGCCGCCTTTCTTTGTGTGAACATTTGGGCGGCGTTATGCAAATCTTCCCACAGAGTGACGTAGACATGTGGGCCCGTGTTAGAACGAGCCGTTTTAGGTAGGCGTGGTTGACTCTTAACTTTTATATAGAATATCTCTTTGGATTTGAGACTTTAGTCTTTGCAACTTTACAGATCTTCTTTATGCACCAAGAGCTTGTAACACTCCAAAGAGAAAGGAAAAATTGAAATCGCATCATATGACCCCTTTAAGGCTAAGTTCAATTCTGCTGGAATTTGGCCCACCAGGAGCAGATTTGGACACCCCTGGACTATCGAAAGCATCCAATCTCAAATATGGAATAGAATCCAGCATTTCTGCAACCCTACATAGGACAATCGTTCTGAAAAATTAATGTATGGAATTTATAAACATACAGAGTTGATGAAAAATGCCCATTTTCTGCGGCAGTGAGAAAATTAGAAAATTATAAAAGCACAAAGCAATTATACACAAATCATCAGTTACACATCTAATTTAAATAAATTGCTCATCTTCTCTCTCGTTTTTTTTTTTTTTTACTTTAGTGACATGACGTGTCAAGCCATAGCAAGAAAGTAAAAAAGAGAAAAAATATGAAATTGCCCACCTGTTTATTCCGACCAAAATCAATTAAATGCACATCATGTAGAAATTATGACATCTGAACCCATAAGTAGGAACTTCCCAGCAGGACTTGAAGGCAGCATAAGTGGTTGGATGAACCAAGGAGGAGAGATTTAGCACAGTCGTAAAGAAAAAGAGTTAGAACAGGAAAAAGAAACTTAAACTGGTGCGAGTAGGAAGTAAAACTATATCATAAGCGATCAAATAGCCCACATACGGATACTGCCAAATGAATCCGGCATGATTAGCACATCTACTTGTCTTTGTCACAGTTTGCTGTGTCATAAAATAGCCACTAAAAACAGTCACTAAGAGCCTTTTCCTGTGTCCTATATCTCTGGCCTTCTACCTCTCGCTTTAATCTCTTGGTTCGTGTATCTAATAAGCGAAACTTCAAAAGACATTCATCACCATTATACTAATAGCCATCAGCAGTCTAATAGTAATCACATTAAAGCTGAGAGCCAATCACCCTCATCCCTGCGTCCACAGTTTATTCGCACCGCAGTCACTCTAGAGAGTTCATAGGTTTCTTTCTTGGGGTTGTTTGTGACAGTGCAACTGAATCTATCACTCGTGCAACCAGCCTTCCTGCAGTTATCTAAGTTGCATGTGTCGTCTAAGTTCTTATGGTGGCGCACCATGTCCTATCCAGGCACGACATGACAAGTTTTCAGTGACAAGTAATTTGTATAGACCAGGGGTAGGCAAGTTCGGTCCTAGAGAGCTAGAGTCCTGCAGAGTTCAGCTCCAACCCTGAAAACAAAACTCACCACAAGCTAATCAATGTCTTCAGGATTTCTAAGGCTACTCTGATAATGAGCTGTCCTTATCTCAACCATCTTGCAAAAGACAAGTTGTCTTTTTCATCCCATTTTGTCTTATTTTTATGTAATAGATGCCGCAGAATAGATTATGGAAAGGCAACCTCGTGGTTCTGTAATATCGCTAGCTCTTTTCTAATAGATCAGACTGCGGCTGCATTGTGAGGGGCTTTGATTTTGCTGGCAGCAAGCACTCATGCTGCATCTGGGTCAGTGAGAGTGCTCTGAGATGCTGTGAGTGTCACATCCGAGATGTGTTTGTAGATAGAGGCTATAAATAAACACAGTTAAAGATGAGAATTCTGCATGTGAGAGGGTGTTTCCGTTAGGAAAGACACATTTGTGATACCCTTAGTCTTCTTCTCTGCATTATCTATTTTTCATGCTATCCTGTAATCTCAGCCAAAGATTTATTGATGAAGCCCCTTGCAATGGATTAAGATCTGTCCAGAACACAGGAAGCAAAAATATACAGGCTGCTACCTGACTACTGGAGCAGTCCCTTTCAAAAGTTGTTCTGAACTTGTGTTCACCTAAGAATTTACATTTTGTCATCATTTACTCATACCATCAAAGTAGTCTATATGACTCATATGCTATATTCCAGCCATCGGAAATCATACCTTAATATTTATTTGGAACAGACCTTAATTTAAGTCATTATTTGCTAAAAATTTCCCGGCTGTCATTTTTGCGCTTTTAAATTTAGAACTTGATAGCCTCAGTATCTATCCACTTTTAATGTATGGAAAAGAAGCTTGAACACTGTAATTGCAGAAGAAAATCCAGCTGTCTGGAATGATATGAGGGTGTGTATATGATGACAGAATAGTAATTTTTGGGTAAACTATCCCTTTAAGTACCCAACTTTTCACATTTGTATGCAGGTTAGCAGCAGTGAAGGTTGAAAAAAGATGCTTCCTCATGCTCATCTTCCCCTGACATCGCTTGACTTGGCATTTGATAATGTCTTTACATCCCAGCCAATGGAAGGAGAAGAAAGAAGCACCAAGGCCGATAAGGGAAGGAGACAAGATGGATCGAGAGAGGAGAAGATAATGCAAGGTTAAAAGACTTCCTGTCTCTCCTTGCCTCTTTCTCGCTAAGCTGCAGTTGTTTGCTGCTTAATGTATTGTCAAGGCAGGAATAGAGTAACGCCTCAGGGTTTGTGTTTCATCCTGAGAATGGCAGCTTGTTGTTTTTCCTTCCAGAGAGGGATGAATGGCGGGAAAGAATAGAAGAAAAGAGAATAAGAGAGAGAGAGAAAATTACCTCATTGCATCCATGGTAATATGAAATTCCCTGCTTCTGCAGTCAGACACTAGCTCTTCTATAAAACCTAGTGAGCTGCCTACCTAGACAACATTTTAAGACACTTTAGCAGCACTCCTGACTCAAAGACTATTCCAAAGAGTAGACAGAAACATTTTATTGAGTTCCAAGGTTCTTAGTTTTGGCCAAATAATAAGGCAAAATCACGTTTTTAGAGCATTGTTAGCTTAGCAACAAGTAACAAGAGCTAAACACACACATGATTAGAGTGCTTTCACACTTGAACTTTTGGTGCGCACCTGGGTTCGTCTGACATCAGAGTTCGGTTTGTTTGGATGATATGAAAGCTGTTTTCTGAACTTGGTTGCGCACTTGCAAACCATACCCAAGTCTGCTTTAGAAAGGTGATCTGGGGTACGGTTCAGGTAAACTCGTAGTACAGTTCACTGTTGATATGAACCAGCGAATCTTTATTGGAAAACATTTGCTGTATATTCGCAGCATATTAAGCCCTATTCAGATGGGATTAGTTTTACAAGGGTAGAAGAAGTAATGTAATTTTACCACAGGATGTCTGTAATAATAATGGCCAATTCGCATGGGATATGAAATCTCAGTAAAACTACCAGAAGTGGGAGGGGTAACCTCGATTTACACCGCCGTCACCTCCATGTCGTCATGTGCGTGCCACATAGCTTCCTGTGCGTACTGCGTTGCTTATAATATGTTTATAATATGTTGCTTATAATATCAGTTAGGTCCAGTCAAACGATTTATTAATTAAATTAATTAAATTCTGATTGGATTGTGTTAGTAATAGGCACTTACCTAAAGCTAACAGAAGTTTCGTGCCAGGAAATGACAGAATATTTATGCACATTTACAGCTGGTCTATTGCACGGGATTAGCGTAACCTTTTTACACAAGGTAAAAGTCGCCATAATCTTTACTGACATTGTCCGTAATGATTACTGAGATGGCACCTTTGGACGGGACTAAAATCACTGAGTAGCTCTGCTAATAATTACTTTACCCCACTCAAAGACTATAGAAATACAAAGACGGTTAACTCCTATAACTTATGAATGGGAGAAACTGCAACGCACAATATGGCGGAATAGTCCCGCCTTCTAAATGAAAGAGCTAATCGCTGATTGGTAAAGTCATTGCATCACTGCAGCAGCCGTTAGAAGCTCCGATTCCCATAGAAACCTGAGGCTTAGACCAGCCAATGCGCATGCGCAGTCTTAAGCGTGTTAAAAGTAAGCTTTTTTTAATGCTTTTTGAGAATAATAAACAACATTCATGGGGCAATTAATTTCAGATTTTGTTGCTGATTTGAATTTATTTGTGAGTTCATAGGGCAGTTTTTGAGATTTCAGGATTCCCCCATTCATTTAGATAGGACTTGGTCTTGGATAAGCTACTCGGAGGCGTTGCAAATATGGCCGCCGAGTTAAAAGATTTTCCTTGAAATGGACTTTTCCCCACCTTTCCCTGTAAAATGAATCCTGTCTGAATATGGCTTTAGACGCAAGTGCAGTTGTGTGTTCACACTTTGGAAACAAAACCAAAGTATAAAAATTAGGTGAGCAACGCTATGTATTTTGTCGCCTTCTCCTGCATTTTCATTATATGGCAACAAGGCTAAACAGCTGCCGTTATGATTTATGATAAAATAATCATACCACTGTTTGGAATCAAAAAAAGTGTTAACACAATCAAGTGGGGAAAGAGGAGAAATCGAACTTTGATTAAGTATAAGCAACAGAATCTATCTATCTATCTGTCTATCTATCTATCTCTCTGTCTGTCTGTCGATCGTCTGTCTGTCTAACTATATGTTTGTTGGTCATAATGTCTTTGCCACTCTTTTTATGTCTATTACCCTTTTCATTCACCTAATCATGAATGCATCTGTGCAGACGCAAGCTGTGCTTTCATGCGTAACTGACACAAGACAAATTTGGGTTCAGCCTGTTTCAGACAAACATCTGTCTGTGACTGTGTGAATTAAATCCTGAATGGGCCTCTCTGCTCTGACAGTGACATATGTTACATATAACAGGCTCGCATGTTCGACCTCACACAGCGGCTCCCACTGTGGATTATTTCAAATCTAGGTTTTGTTAAGAGTTTTGGGTCTAGATAGTAAACATAAATAGACATAATACTGTAAACAAATGATATGGTTAAAACTGGTTTATACTGGCCTACACACTGCAAAAAGCGACCTTTTGCATTTTTATTTTGTGTAAAGTATCTTAACATTAATATTCTAAACACATCCAAAGTCACATAAAAAGCAGGTGGCTATTTGAGATTTTAGCTTCATATTAATTGCAATGGTAAAAAAAATGATAATGGTTCAATAAACCCTTTCAAAAAGATGAATAGAAACAAGACGATGTGTTGCAATGCAGCCTCTGAATTAAGACTGCTTAAAAATAAAAGGGCTCTAAGGAAAGTCTAAGACATGCAGCTGAGTTATTATTCACGAAGCAGCTGAGAGTTGGATCTGAACGTGTGCAAGTTCTGTGGAGTGAGTTGTGTTGTCATGGAGACGCTCACTGGATTGTCAGTCTTGTGAGGTGTTTGATAAGTGATGGGTGTGTTATTGACTGCAGCGCTCCTGAACTCCTCCCTCCTGGGCAAACCAGCCGAGCGCAACTAACACAGAATGCTCTTTTATCCTACCTGCTGTCTGTCTGGCTATTTTTGGAAGGCAAACTACCACACTACTCTTGCATTATAAACTATGTATACTGTACATACTTTGGTAGACAGGTAGACAGCAATATTCTATCCTACCTAAGATTCTTGGTTTTGGAAAAATTCTAAAACCGCGTTCATGTATCATTTGCAGATTCAAAATGCACTGTGACTCTACCTATGTACTGTATAATGTTTCAAATCAGTGTCATATTAGCTTATTACTTATTGCATCCATCCATCATTCCATGGGCTCACGCCCGTTGGTGTCCAATGCCCATCTGACGCTCCATTTCCACTGTGCACGGTCCTGTGCCCTCCTGCTAAGCGAGTGGATGTCCCTCTGACACCATTCTTTGATGTCATCCAACCACTCCCTACTCGGTCTTCCTCTCCATGTCCGTCCATCCATGATCCCAAACACCACAAACTTCACCAGTCGCTTGTTCTCCATCCTGCAGATATGTCCAAACAGGCTGAGCTTCCTCTCCATGATGAGTTGTATGATGTTCCTTGTGTTTCCAACTCGTCTTTGCACCTCCACGTTTGTGATTTTCTGATGCCAGTGAATGTGCAAGATTCTCCTGTAGCACTTCATTTCAAACGCCCGCAGTAAATCTTTGTCTTTCTTCCTCAATGTCCACGTCTCACAAGTATACAGCAACACACTCATCACACATGTCCTGATTATGCTGATTTTGGTCTCTGTTCTGATATGCTTACTGTTCCATATTGTCTTGAACCCTGCCATTACTCCCGTTGCCCTCGCTATTCTCCTTTGGATCTCCTTGTTACAATCGTTGTCCCAGGTCAGTAGACTACCCAGGTACACAAACTCTGTGACATTTTCAATACCTCTGCCCCTAATCTCCAGTTCCTCGTCTATGTCCTCTTGTCCAAACACCATTGTCATTGTCTTTTCAATGTTGATCTTTAATCCTGCGGCCTCTCCTGCTTCATTCATCCGATCCAGATTTCCTTGTAATTCAACTCTATCCTGCTCCAGTAGATCAATGTCATCTGCAAATTTGAGGTTGTTTATCTTGTACCCATGGACTGATATTCCTGTGTCATTGTCTCTTACCGAGTCCATTACTCTCTCGAGGTACGTGATGAATATAGTTGGCGTGATATCGGATCCCCTTGTCTTGTTCCGACCGTTGTTTTAAACCAATTGCCCATTTCTCCACCAACTCTCACCGCCGACTGCGAGATTTCACAGATGTTCTGCAGTATCTTGGTCAATCTTGCTCCGACTCCATATGACTTGAGTGTTGCCCAAGTGACGTCCTGTTTAATGGAGTCGAATGCCTTTTGGAAATCAATGAAACAGTTGATGATGTGTCGTCCTTTACGTTTCACCTTCTCTGCGAATCAGGATTTGATGTGTCGTGCATCTGTCTTTCCTGAATCTGGCCTGCTCCTCTGACAGATGTGGTTCCATCTGCGCTTTCAATCTCTCCAGTAACACCATCATCAATACCTTACCCATGTGACTTAACAGAGCAATTGTCCTGTAGTTGCTGCATTCTGCCAAGTCTCCTTTCTTTTGGTATTGTAACGATGACTGACTTTGCCCATTCCTCTGGTACTCTCCCTTCCTGCCATATCTGATTACAGATCGTGTGTATCTCTTCTGTCTTTTTCTCCTCCAGCTTGTATAATTTCTCCGGTTATGTCGTCGATTCCTGGGCTCTTACCTTTCTTTAACCTTTTCACCGCTTCTGCCACTTCCTCATATAGAATGTAGTGCATTTCATCTTCATTGGGCGGTGGTGAGATTTGGTCTAGTTCAGTTATGACGGTGTCACTGTTACCCCTATCAGTGTACAGACCACTGCAATATTCTGTCCACTTTTTCTTAACTTCTGCTTTATCTTGTAACATCTTACCATTCTTGTCCTTGATGGTTGACTGCTTCGGTTTCCACGCTCGGTTTATCTGGTTGATGAGCTTATATGCCTCTCTGATTCGGTTGTCTTCTGCAAGCCTCTCAATATCCTGTGCAGTATACACTGAATACTGCCAAATATTTTTTTTAAAGCATAAGAAAGAATATTCATTATGCAAACCATAAATTACTATGCTGCATGTTTAATTTAGTCATAATAGTGTACAAGTCGGGAATTTTGTTTATTTATTAATTAATTTTTTAATTTTTAATCCAATTTTTAATTTTAACATCATACATTTTGGCAGTCCAATTAAAAAAATTATATATATATTTTTTTTTTTATTTATTTATTTTTTTTTTCATTTCCAAGATGATAGCTGAACTGCACTTGGTGAATTAAACATGCAACGCACAGAGGAAATGTGACAATGTAGCATACAAAATATTTTTGTACAATGCTTACTGTTTCACATGCTATTTCTAAAACAGTATACTGTGCAATATTCAGTAAGCAGTACACTGATTTTCTTTCTCTTTCTATTTTCTGTGCATCACTGCAGTTCATGTATATAATAGGGCAAATCTACCCAAACGTCCAAAAACACATTATGTTTAACATCTTGAAAATATGCAGTCATAACCTTTTTAACATGTGCATATATAACCTCATTACCCTATAGCGCAAAAGACTACATATCCCATAATACTTTGGGGGTGGTGGAACAGTAAAGGTGATTGGGAACAGGTGGTCCAATTAATTACTGGCTAGCACCAGCACACCCGCTAAGTGTGGGAGGAAACTAAATGAGCGTGCCAAAATACAGAGAGGAGAGAGACACAAGCACTGAGCTCTACAGGACACGCATCAAGCCCTTAATAGACAGTAAGAAAAAGCAAACAGATTAAGAGAAAAATCCTCTTTTATCGTTCTGATGCACTTATTTCAACCACACAAGCTGAATTGGCATAGCAAGCCTATTTGGATAGCGACCAGCGTGTTACGTGTGTATTTGGCAGAACGCAATACTATGTGATAGCTGTTTCCTCTTCCCAGTTGGAAACCAATAAGTTTTGAATTGGGGCCCCCAGGACGGGAGTTTATTTAGCCCTGCCAAGCGCTCATTGAAGTGTCCGTGTGATGCTTGGTGTGTCCTGCCAAATGCAGTCCTCATCTTCACTGCTTGACAGACACTACACTCTTAAAACTAAAGGTGCTTCACGATGCCATAGAATAACCTTTTTGTCTAAATGGTTCCATAAAGAACCTTTAACATCTGAAGAACCTTTCTGTTTCACAAAAGGTTCTTTGTGGTGAAAGAAGGTTCTTCAGATTATAAAAAGGTAAGAAAGAGATGGTTCTTTGACTGAATGATAGGTAGTTTTTAGTAGTTGCTAGGGTATAAGGTGTTATGGATGTTTGCTAGGGTCTGAATTGTTAGTAGGGTGTTGTGGGTCTATACAATTGTTATGGTGTTCTAAGTAGTTTTTAGCATATTGCTTTGGTTGCTATTGGAGTATGTGATATTTATCATCTATGATAATATTGTAATGTCACTCACTTCGCAAAAAACGCATCTCGAAAGTCCCTATAATTCAAGTTATGCCACTATAATTCAAGTTATGAAAGAAAAACATATCCCTGTATGTTTTTTAAATTTTTTTCATATTTATAAAATATGAAGCCGTAACAAGCAAGAGTGCCGTTTTCCTGAATTTTAGAATGAGCATGATCACAAATGAGATATAGATTTTTATACAGTTCAACAAACATTAAGTTAATATTGAGTAAGCTACATTTTAGACACAATTTTGTCCGTTTTTTTGTGTTTTGCCAACAAAAATAGGCCTAGTTCCCAACAAAGCCAGAGCAGAACATTTGCGTGTAACACAAATCAGTGTTTTTTGAATCTGTCAGTGATTCAATATTCCATTCATAAAGAGAACAACTTGCTTAGTTTCTAAATGAATCAGCCATTTTGAATGAATGATTTAATGAATCACTCATTAATCATTCATTAAGGGATTTTCCGCCACCTACTGGCAGTTTTAGTGTCATATTTAATTGTTAATGACAGGTCTAAACTAGCCAAGGTACCAGCATAAAAACACACTAAGAAAAATATTGTTTAATTATTGTTATTGACAAAAGTATAGAGTTGCTATGCTGATGTAGATGGTTTCTAGGGTTCTCTGAATGGTAGGGTATTGTGGGTGGTTGCCAGAGCATTGCTAAGGTTTTTCCTGCAAAGGTGTTATGGATGGTTGTCAACGTGTACTGAATGGTTAGTAGGTTGTTGTCAGTGGTTGCTAGGATGTTTTTTGCATATTCTGTGGTTTTTAGGGTGTTGTGGGTGGTTGCCAGGGTGTTACTATGTAGCTGCTAAGGTGTTCTAGGTGGTTGCTAGGGTGTTCTGAATGGTTAGTAGGCTAGGTTGTTGTGGGTTGTTCCTACCCAGAGTGTTACTATGCAGTGTTCTGGGTGGTTGTTTGAGCATTTTGAGTTTTAATTGGAGTATTGTGGGCAGTGGCTGGGCTTTTCATCTCCAGTCCTGGAGGGTCACTGTTCTGCAGAGTTTAACTACAACCCTAATTAAACACACCTGTACAAGATAATTAAAGTTTTCATGATCACTGAAAGTTACAGGCAGGTGAGTTTGATCAGGGGTTGAAGACAAACTCTGCAGGCCCTCCAGAATAGTCAAAAAATACCTGTGCTGCAGTGTTCAGGGTGACGACTAGAGCAAAGTTTCCCAACCCTGCTCCTGGAGGCACACCGAAAGTATACATTTTGGACCCATCCATTTCAGGTCTTGGAGTCTCTTAGAGATTGCTCAACCTCTAGATTGGTCTGCATTACTATTTGGTTGCTAGGGTGTTGTGGGCAGTTTTCGGGAGGGTGTTTTACAATTTTCTGAAGGTTTTCTGAGTCGATGCTCACATGGGTTCCCAGATTGAGGACACATAACAGGAACGAACGCAATTCACAATGGAAAGTAACGAGCCTTACACTGTAAGTTGATGAGTTGATTTATCCGTGTTTTAATATAAGATGTAACAGTGATGCTTGCCTTCACAACCACCATTAATCTTAATCTGTTCTCAGTGTATCCTAGGTTGTTGTGGGTGGTTGTCAGGGCATTACTATGCACCTGCTAAAGTTCGAAGTGGTGTTTTGCACCTGCTAAAGTTCTAAGTGTTTGCAATATAGGTGGCTTCTAGGTTGTTCTGATTTAATATTAATCGCCACAACCAGAGTCAATGGAAATGGATTCTGTGACTTTCATACAGTGTTTCTACATATTGCTGTCATTAACGCATTACAGGCGTAATTTCATGGGGCTAGGTGCGTTGCTTAAGGGCAGAATGGTTATGTTTCATGGTTTGCTTCTTGCGGGAATCAAACCAGCCTTGTGGCTTAATCATTACTTCACACCACCTCCAGATGTTTGGGGGTTTAATAAAAGAAATGTGCGCTTCCTCTAATGTTTCCTAAATTATATAGTTAAAAGAGATGAATGGAATGGCACCACGGCTCTTGTTAGGACCGCAACACTGTTATTCTTGCTGTAGTTGGTGTTATAGCTCCAGGAAACCTGATTAGTATCAGAGACCACCTGCTGAGTGGTCAACAGAATTAATTCCAGAAGGGGCAACTCCGTAGTTCACATGTACAAAACTCCCCCATCTACTCGACCCCCACCGCTTGGCACGTGTATGAGTCCGACCGAGACTAATTGTGCAACACTGCATCTGCACATAGACGCTTCTCAGAAAAAGGGAGGGCAGAGAAGTGTGCGGTTTCCATGACAACTACCGGAGAGGTGGTTTTCAAATATCAGGCTGCATGCGAACTAAGCTTTGTGCATCTGAGGTCAGCTGTCAACGTGTATGTCTGTGACAGTGTGTTCCTTCTGTACCAAATCCCTAATAAACTAGATTCTTTGAATGACCTTTAAAACAAACATTGTTTCCTTTGACAGCAAAAACAAGAATTTTATTCATAATGCAGCTTCAATCACAGCACTTAAAAGGGATAGTTCACCCAAAAATGAAAATTCTGTCATTTACTCACCCTCCACTTGTTCCAAACTTGAATGAGTTTCTTTGTTCTATTGAACACAAAAGAAAATATTTTGAAGAACATTGGTAACAAAACAGATGATGGTAGCCAACTTCAATAGTAAGGAAAAAAATTGGTTACCGTCAGCTGTGATTATCAACATTCTTCAAAATATATATTCTTTTGGGTGAAATATCCCTTTAAAGGGATAGTTTATACAAGAATGAAAATTCTGCCATTATTTACTCACCCTGTTGTTCTTAATCTTTATATTCAGTGGACCAGAAGTACTTTTGTTGTTTTGTCTGTACAATGAAAGTCCATGGGGTACAATGTTGTTATGGACCCCACTGTTTTTCATTGTATGGACAAAATATCCTTCCTTCATCCTCAGATTTTAAATTTTTGATATGCCTGGTCACATTTAACCATTGTTCAGTGAATTTGTGCAGGTCTAATTCAGTCTTTTAAAGGGGTCATATGATGCTTTTTTTAAAGATCATTATTTGGTGCAACAGAATATGTTGACATGCTTTAATGTTCAAAAAACACATTATTTTTCAAATACTGTACATTATTGTAAGTCCTCTATGCCCCACCTCTCTCAAACGCTTCGTTTTCTACAAAGTCCCTCCTTCCGACAAGCACAGTCTGCTCTGATTGGCCAGCTGACCCAGTGCATTGTGATTGGCCGAACACCGCAAGCACTGGTCGGAAATGTAACGCCCCTTACCATAATCGCGAGCTTCATCTTTCAAAATAAATGTAAAGACAGAGCCCGAAAGGGGAACAGGGTCGCGTGACAGACAGTGATGAAGCTGGTATGTGTTTGCAGTACACAAGCCACGGTTAAGACAGCTGACTTCACTTTGATCTCTCTCGCTCTCTCTCGCTCGCTCTCTCTCTCTCTCTCTCTCATCATATGACCCCTTTAAACAAACTCGCATGAACAGCAATTTTCAAGTGAGGGCGAAATACTTCACTTGGCAGATTTCTCAGTGAGGTCAGGTTGGTTTGACCACGTTGACCAACAGAAAGCAACTTTGTTTGAAAGTGACTTCTGTGTGAGCTGTGATTCATCCATCGCTGCACTACTGACAATACACAAAGGACCTTTTTGATAATGTGACTGCACCTTCGATATGAACTTCATCCTTTCTTTGGATCGGGCAGCTTACTACTTCCTATAACTTCCCTGGTATTCATGAGATATAGCTAAAGTACATTCTCGGGGCAATGTGGTCCATTTTTATCCTTTTTCTGCTCCTTGACCACTTCTGTCCTCTTTAACACTATACCATGCTCTATTTCCATTCCACTTGTCCTGTTCAAATGGTCTACTCTCTCCCACTTGAACTGTTCTTTTTGCAGTTGTTAGATCCTTGGTCATTGAATTATCGCCTCTTCTGTTCTCATTACTCTCTTGAAGTCTTTTTTTTCCTGTTCATTTTCTCCTGCAGATGCTCATGGCTGTTCTTGGGCTGCCATGCTGCGCTGAGAGATAACCGAAGGGGGAATTCACTAAGAATGAATTGCACCCGCTGATAGCGCTGTTTATTTGCATGTACTGCCTTCGTTGTTTTAGCATCCGATTCACTATAGGAATTATGCAATTCGGCAAACGGACAAACGCACCCACAACATCTGTGTTGAATGTAATCCACACCCCACACTATCCCATACTGCAGGTTGGTTCTGAGTGCTAGATTGTGGAGGATGCAGCAGTTCTGGCACACTTTACTGGGATTGTACAGCATCACCCCACCACTGCAATACAGCCACTTTTTTGCTCATTAAAATGTTTGTGCTTGACTACACCACATGTCTGGATGTATGGCTTGTGATAGCCCTTTTCTCCACCATTTGATTACTGCTGCATGATCACTAGAAAATGTATACAAGTATCTGTTTTCAATTAAATTTTATTTGGGCCACCCTTCCCTTTATTTATTTATTCATTTATTTATTTTAATTCTGAAATTCTGTTTTATAACCGCATTTTTTTTTTAATGGGTTCTCTGTCAGCTGCAGGGTTCTGAGGTCCAAAGGGTTTTAAAACATTCAGCATATTTTGCGTGTTTTCCTCCTGTAGAAAAACAAACACTTAACGTGGCGTAATGTATTAAGATGCATTAAGTGCAATTAAAAGATCAAATTCGATATATAGAGTTATGTAGGTTAATAATCAAGAGCATTGAGTTTGGTCTTTATCATCTTGGTCCATTATGCCACATTATGCCACGTTTTGTGGTTAGAGGAAAATACTATATACATATTCATTATATTAATAAATTGTATATTTAATTTGATATTTTAATAGCATCTTAATACATTAAGCCATGTTAAGTGTTTGTTTTTCTACAGGAGGAAAATGCTTAACGAAAGACTTTGTGCATTGCGTTCATATTCTGCTGTTCTGTGGCCACGGATTTGCGGGTCTTGTCTTTTTCTTGCAGGACCCTGTAGGTACGGTACTAAATTAGTTTTAATCATTAAATCACCACCACAGCGTCTTGTCTCCATTGGCAACATGCACGATTTGTGTCGATTGCAAGTGACGTCGCTGGTATCGGAGAGTGCAAGTGGAGAGTATAGAGAGATTGTGTTCTCCAGTTTTTTCTGATAAAGAAAAATGAAAGTATGAAGCCCTGGCTCACTGTTTGTCAAAGTTCAGCAATAACCAATGATATTTTATTAATTTGTTTTATAACTTTTTACTTTAATGGAAAGAAACAACCAATACAGTGGTGCGGTGAATTGGTGCAAGGCAATGGATGTAAGTGGAAAAACTAGGTCATAACTGCTGGTTTGGAATGGAAGTAGATTGTTCAATATGTCATACAGTCTTATGGTAATAGCTCAGGTCTCCAGAATTGAGTTCATCTCCAATAAATCTCTCTTTGCACTGGCAGCCATAAGTGTTGTAAGTTATTACTGATATTAACTGGAGCCTTCTAATGTGTCCCTCTACATTTGCCAAGTCACAAACCTGTGGTTAAAGCAGAAAGTAATAACAACAGCCCATTTTGCATTATTAGAGAGCATTTGCTATAATCGTTAATTGGAATATATGTATATATAGAGTGTGTGTGTGTGTATGTACAAGCATACACACACCAACCTCTATCAAATACATTATGCATTGATTTATTAATATTAATTTTGTTTTTATTTTTCAGTATGGAGATTAATGATTTCTGTCCATATCTCCATGACTACTCATTTTCTAAACCTCCAAAGTAAATCATGAAATATGCTAAATCTCAAGGTTGAAATCCACCACACACTATACCAGCGTGCACCTAATTATGCATATTATCTTCTACAATCTGAGGTTTTAAATTATTCATTCCAGACTTCAATTTTAATTAGGTTAAGCCCATAAGCCACAGTCATATATTTTTGATCAAGGTTTATACTGCGTGAAAATGTAGTCTATTAAAAGACTCCACCAGGTGAGGGTAGCAAATAAATAATGGCTCGGGTGCTAATTAAGTCCATTTAAAAAAAATAACTAAATCTAATCAAAAAATCATTTGAATGTTATTTTACTGCAACTGAAAACTGATAGTATAAAAATAATTTGATGTATATGAGGGATGAAAGTAGAAAGTGCTAATAGTAGTGGGCTCAGAACAGAAGTGCTGTTTTCCCTTCCCACTGAAACACTGATCTCCCCAGACACCTATGCACAGGGGAACTTGCATTCCAAAACTGGCCTCGCACACACTTTACTTTGCCTTTCCCTGACTGCTGAAGCTCATTCTTTTCTGCTTATGTAATTATTCTGTGTGATTTCAATGTTAAGCAAAGTTTAGAAGTCATCAGAAATGCTCTGATACATTAAAAAAATGTCTTGTCACACACAAATTAATGTCATTAGAGCAAGAATCAAGTTAAAGTTCCATTGATTTTATCCATAGAGAAACAGATTGTCAGTGATAAACCTTTCTAGACAGACTGTGAACTCTGAGGTTTTTAGGTTAGTGTCACTTACATTTCATGAATAATACTTCTAAAAACTTCAAAACTACATAATAATAATAATAATAATAGACACATTTCTCTGTACAAAACTATACTCCCCATAATTTTGAAGAAAGATCCAGTCAGAGAAGTTGTTTACACCATGGAAAGAGCATTGAATATTTTGCTATTTTAAATGTGTATATGTGTGTGTGTATGTGTGTATGTATGTATGTGTGTGTGTGTTATATATTATACTTGTTTTATATTTTAGATTCATTTTATATTTACTGACTGCAGTGTTTTATTTCAAATATATGCAAAAAATAGTGTAAATTATAATAATAATTTTATATATATATATATATATATATATATATATAATTCCTATTCCTAAACTTGAGCAACTTGTCTCCTCAGTCCCCAGACGTTTGCAGACTGTTATAAAAAGAAGAGGGGATGCCACACAGTGGTAAACATGGCCTTGTCCCAACTTTTTTGAGATGTGTTGATGCCATGAAATTTAAAATCAACTTATTTTCCCCTTAAAATTATACATTTTCTCAGTTTAAACATTTGATATGTCACCTATGTTGTATTCTGAATAAAATATTGAAATTTGAAACGTCCACATCATTGCATTCTGTTTTTATTCACAATTTGTACAGTGTCCCAACTTTTTTGGAATCGGGTTTGTATAAATAGAAAACATTTGTTTCATGTTAGTTCACGGTACATTAAGTAATGTTAACAGATACAACTTTACATTTTAATAATGTATTAGTAAGTTTTGAACGTAATATTAACTAACATTAATGAATGCTATAAAAATATTTTTCATGTCAACTAATATAATTAAGAATAAAAAATGAAACCTTATTGTAAAGTGGTATCAGTTACTTCATTGATGTTAACAAATGAGACCTTTCATGTGACGCAAACAACATCTTTGCTGTGGGGGATAGAAATACAGTTCATTCAATGTGTTGTAATTGGTTTCCAGTGAAAACACTGAAGGTATGTCATTGCGCAAAACTTTTAGTGAAGAGAAAACCGTCCTCTCTGTGCTCATCACAGAATCTCTCTGACGAAATCCAGCACCATGGGCTTTTAGCTTTGTCATTTCTTAAGCTGCCTTTAACATTTTGCCCCGCCTGCTTGATTTAATGTGCTAACTGTAGAGGTCAGTTTATCCTTTATCATAGATTTCTCTCCTCTGCAGAGCATCAGCCTTGTAATTTATTCTGACAGTACACTGATATGCTTGCTAATGGCCTCTGGTCTGGCTCAGACAAACTCAATCCATTATTATATATTGATTGACAAGGACAGTGAAAAGAAGGGTATTGTGTGGGTTTGGAAAGAAGCAGGTTTACAATGTGTGCTGTGAGGCGGTGTTCTGTTGGTCAACATTTACAGTTTTATCTCTCAGGCTCAAATTGTTGCATTCTGCATTGTTGCCACAAGGGGTGCTATAATGAGTATTTGAACGGTCTTCTACGTTCAGTTTTCTCTTTCTGGTCAACAGCATTGCTGGGTGAGGTAAGAGTTCAAGTTCGTTAAATGTTGACATTTATCTGAATCCAGTTTAACAACTGGTTTGTCTCTGTTGCCCCCAAAGTACTGAGTTTTAGGGTTGCACATTAAGTATGTCGAGAAGTGACGCTCATATTTAGTCCTATTTATAAATGTAAAAATACATCATAAAATGTTATTCATACATACAGTAGCTTCTCTATGATGAATTTCTGTATTAAAATTAATGTCATAATGAAGAAAAAAGTTTTCAAATTCTTAAAAGAAAACGTATTAAGTTGTTTGGCGTAAGACTCTATTATTGTGTTTTAACAAAAAAAAGTATTCATCTTTGAAAAATAAAATACAATTATCCAAACATCAAAGTCATGCATGTGGTGTGACCAATATGCAGAAAGAGAGAAGGAACGAAAGCGCAAGAAAGAACGAATGAAAGAAAAAGCGCAAGAAAGAACGAACGAAAGAAAGCGCAAGAAAGAACAAACAAACGAATGAAAGAAAGAAACCGAACGAAAGAAAATATATAATAGAGAACCCTGCAGACCCTCATGACTGTGTGTCAAGTTGAATAAATCTCTTAACATATCAGATAATTTGTCCTTTTATAAGACGAGTTTAGTTCAGGTTGTAAAATAAATGATTATTATAATTAATATATGTCAAAAATGTACCTTGAAATATATACAAATAATTGATTTATGATATGTACACATTTTTAAACGTGTACATTCGTTGAAATCGATGCAAAAAAAAAATTTCAAAACCATATGAAATGAATACAATAATTAAAATAAAATATTAAAATAACACACTAATATCCCAAGCACCGCTCTGCGGTCTAACTCTGAGATGTTAACTTAGTGCCTAAAACACTAGAAGTGCAGTATATCTTCCTAGAATGTTCTAGAAGTTCTAGTTTTGGCTGTCCGGGCCGCAACAGTGACGAGTTTTGAGGAATGAGACGGGGAGGAGGCGGATAGGACATGCACGCAAGGGCAGATGGGCACTTTGATCACGGCTGTGGCTTCAGAAGCAGGTTTTATCTGCGAGGGGGTGGATGGATTGTGAGGCTGAGGTTCTACACATCAAACAAACTAGGATTGACCTTCACTGACACATACATAATATCAAAGGGTCTGGGAGAGATGAGCAAAGCATGAAACTGTCTGAAGATGTGCTATTAGTCTCAGCCTCCCACTGGACCTGCTGCTGCAACAAAAGCAGAGGCTCAGATTGGCCTTCAAGTACTAACATGTAGGTAAATATAAAGTGCAAGCCGACACATATCGATTTACTCCTCAGTCTCATGGTTTTTATTTTTGAATTCTCATGTCCTCCTAGGGGGCATGATTCTCCGTGACTAAAGGAGTCCCCCCGCTCTCTCGCGCTCTCTCTCTCTCTCTCTCTCTCTCTCTCTCTCTGAAAAATAGTTTGGAGAGTCGTGGGCAGCAGTTGAGCGGACACTTTGATGGCTTGTTGGCTTTTTTTTTCTTTCTTAATTGACTTCACTTCCCACTGCCTCACCCTCCATTTGCGCTGTTTAGTCTTGCAGTTTCAGTGGATATTGTTCATTGCTTTTCTCTTTAGATTTGAAAGATTTCTCTTTAAAATTGGGTTTTAAGTTTTCACATTTATGGTAGCATCTGTGACTTTGTTGCAGACTTGCACACCACAGCTACTGTCTTGTAATGTGCATTCAGTCTTAATTCATACATATACAAAACTGACCTCTGGTAGCCTACCTTGGTATCAATAATAATTAGATGTAAATATTTCACTTATTAATCTATTTTTTTAATACATTGTTGCTTTTTAGCAAATAAAACTATAATTGTCTGTAAGGGGCCCCCCCCGCGCGCTCGCGCTCTCTCTCTCTCTCTCTCTCTCTCTCTCTCTCTCTCTCTCTCTCTCTCTCTCTCTCTGTGATGTCATATTTTCTCCTCTATCGACAGCATTTGTGGCATAACCACAGAAAATAATTTATCCTTGGGGGTTAAAAAAAGAAAAAAGCATAATCACAGTACATTAAATATCAAAAAAGCAAAGTTACAGGAGACGCTTACAATGGAGTTACAATGCGGCACACTGTAAAAAAAAAAAAAAAAATCTGTGACATTTACAGTAAAATACCGGCAGCTGTGGTTGCCAAAACTTCACCGAAAAAAATATGGTAGCAACATTTTAGGTTTTACAGGCTTAACTTAAATTCACAATAAAATACCGTATTTCATTAACTGATGT
>NW_015505314.1:223435-268328 GCF_001515645.1 Sinocyclocheilus grahami | reverse complement strand
ATGAAAAAATGTCTTTGTTTCATTGTTATAGCTTAATAATGTTATCACATTCACATTTAAATGAAAAGTCTAAATTGTCCAAAATATCATGTCTATATACTTTATAGTTGATGAATGATAATAATTTGCAGTTGTTTTACTTTAAAATCTAATGTTAATGTTAATATAAACCATGTCTAAAGTTAAGCATTAACTAATTAAGTAATGCATTAAGCAAAAAAAAGTAAATCTGTGATAATGGCCTTGGGATCAAAAAAAGAAAATAAGTCCGCAATCCCTTGTCAGAAACAAATAATGATGGTAAATTTGCTTCCATAGGATGCTCACAGATGTTATTGGATGAGGTACTATAATTTTTTTTTTCTCCACGTTTGGTTGTTTACATGCTTTGGTCTGTAATCTTCTGTTGCCGTGCACATGTTCTGATTTTTATTTTTTTTGTATTTTATAAAAGAGAACAAAGCTCTCAGAAAGAACGGTGCAGTCAGAGATCATTGTGTTTCTTGTATTTGTTCTCTGCTGCAGGTGCACAAATGTGTTTGTGGGTTCGCATTTTAAGTGCTCAGCCAGATTTCGCTATCAGTCTTTTCACCTTCATTCTTTAGAGACTCTAAAGTCTCTCTCTTTCCCAGTCCTAATTAAACACACGCCATACGTAATTAAACAAGCTCATGTTTGAAGAAAGAACCACAGAAAGGTGAGACAGGAAAGAGATGGAGATACTAAACTAAATGTAGCTCCAGTACTCGGGAAAGCAGAATTAACAGGAAGCACAAATTGAGGAGCTCGAAATGAAAATCAAATTAATTTCATCCTAACCTCCACTTAACTGTGATAACCCAAGATAATGACAGATTGCATAATGCATCGCTTTTAGCTATTTATTCCAAAGCTGATGTCCAAATTTCCAAGCTGGTTTGAGGATGCATCCTCTGAGATTTCTGGCAGCCATTGCTGGTATTTTTAAACTTCTGTTTACAAAGAAAATACATTTGGCTGGTGCTTGTTTAGGCTTGATGTGTTGTTGTTTTTTATTGATTATGGCAGGATGGAGTGTTTTTAAATGTGAAAATCTATTTTCTCTCAGCTCATGACCATTCTTATTTGCAGGCAAGGCCAAGAGTACATTACAAAAGAAGCTTGTCGTCCTACGCACATTTACAGATTCATAATTAGGGTTCTGTCATGTCGTCTCAAACTTTACTCAGCTATGTGCATCAGTTACAAGACTAGTATTATCCTCTACGATTGTAGCTACAGTACTATCCCACAAATTCAGGTCTTTTAATCTTCAAAAGTTCAAACTTGACAATGTCCACAAACAACAAGGATGTGCCTACAGTAGTTTTTGTGGGGAAAGAGCTGAAAAATAGTTTGGAGAGTCGTGGGCAGCAGTTGAGCGGACACTTTGATGGCTTGTTGGCTTTTTTTTTCTTTCTTAATTGACTTCACTTCCCACTGCCTCACCCTCCATTTGCGCTGTTTAGTCTTGCAGTTTCAGTGGATATTGTTCATTGCTTTTCTCTTTAGATTTGAAAGATTTCTCTTTAAAATTGGGTTTTAAGTTTTCACATTTATGGTAGCATCTGTGACTTTGTTGCAGACTTGCACACCACAGCTACTGTCTTGTAATGTGCATTCAGTCTTAATTCATACATATACAAAACTGACCTCTGGTAGCCTACCTTGGTATCAATAATAATTAGATGTAAATATTTCACTTATTAATCTATTTTTTTAATACATTGTTGCTTTTTAGCAAATAAAACTATAATTTTGGGTTTGGCAGTTAATTAAAAATTGGTTACATGATGGTTGTCTCAATGTTTATACAAAAATATTATGACGATATTTCATACTTGCAAAGTTTCAATGATAACTAGATTGAGAAGTTTGAAAGACAAAGTTCACGCTGGCTTGACAAAGCCATGTCTGAAAATTTAAAATAGTTTGAAGTAATATATGAAGAGTTTGGTTCCAAAACGCGATAAACGCCATTTTTTATTAAAAAAAATTTTTTAATTGAGTTTCCGCCAAAATCAGTATTGTATCTGGTCAGTATTGAAAAGTCCATTTTTAATTTTACGCAAAATGCGATATCCGCCGAGTTATTCTGTCATGTTTTCTCCCTTTTTTTCCAAACCGCGACAAACGCCAGTCTCCCTTTTCTGCAGAATACGATATATCCACTCAACCAATCACAGCGCACCATTCCGCGCACTCTAGACAGTAATGGCGGTGCTTTGAATACACCCGGCTTCCTAGTTTTCCTCATCTATTTTGTACTTTGTAATCAACAAACAAACTTAGGGCTGCACGATAAATCGCATGTGATTGTCATGCGGATCTCATCAGTAAAGCTGGTTCTGTGATTAATAGTAAATCTCCATCACGTGTGTTCAGATGGAACATTTAATACACACAAGCCATAGATCACTGCTATATCGTGTTCATAATCGCAGATGAGTCACATTCGATTATGAACGTGATATTGCGTAGCTTGCCAGTGTAAGTGTTTTTATTTATGCCATTAATGTTTTTAATACAGCCTATAGCACTAGTCAACTAAATGAATGTAACAATTAACAAGATGACCCCTTGAATTCATTTTGGGATCGATGACTGATTTAATGTATTTTTATTGGATTTATAGCGTTTTGGAACCAAACTCTTCATATAGAGTGACAAAAAGAGTAGCAAATACATTAGGATGGATGGATGGATGGATAGAGCAGCACATTTTTATTCGGGTCAGGTAGCAAAGTTTACAAAAAAAATAGTACAACATAATTTCCTAGCACTAGTGTATCGCAAAACGCTAGTGTGTGCAATTAGAAGATCATAGGTAATCTTTATTATTAATGCAGTTTCTAACATTTTAAAAAGCAGAATGATGTTAAGACTCTTTAATGACATTGAAACTAAAGAAGGCTAATCTGTGATCATGATAGACTAGCAACAGATAAACAACAGTCATGCCAAGCTTTCACTGGAGCAGTTCAGTCAAAGCTAAAAGCAGTTGATGTTAGCAAATAACATCGCCGGTTAACAACAGTGGGCTTTCAGTCATCCATTTAGAATGTGAAATGTGGTCAGCACGCAGTCTTAGCCAAGATTAGCTAATAGTTGCAAGCGAGAGCCAGTTTTCCTACAGCTGCGCTAATGACATTAACTCCAGATACGCAAGCTAATCAATCCACTAAAGACTTTGGCCAAGCCATCAACCACAATTAAGAGACGACAAACTCCATCCAGCATGTGATGATGCATTTTATTTTTAAATATCATAATTAGATTGAGCCATACATTTTGATTGAAAGTGACTGAGTTGAAATTAGCAGGCCCCATATGCTCATCAGCACGAGATCGCGGAGATCAAGTCGAAGAGGATTAAAGCTTGCGTGTTAATGGAGCATGGGTATTTTTAACCAGTAAGTGCTAATCTCTAACGCTGGATTTCTGATACGTGACTAGCTGAGGACTGATTCATGCATGTTTGAATTCAAGGCTATTACGGCTAGCTGAACAAAGCATGTATGCAGTTTTATTACTTTGCGATTCACAATAGTGTACATGTGGAGGACCGTTCACACACAGCACACTACATACTATTCACTGCTTTTATAAATGGATAGTCCTTGAGTTTCAAGTGCAGTGTCGAGTGAGTGCATAATTTGTAGCTTGCTAAGCACCATTATTATTATTGGTTTGTACTTAAGATAAGTGATTTGAACCTATAACGTTACAAGGATAGATGTCCGTGCAATGAAAATTAATGGGGTCCAATGTTGTTTTGTCCAAGGTTGCTATTTTTGATGACTGTGTCATAAATAATAAATATTAATTTATAAATATAATTCATAAATATTAAAAACACCAGTATATTCACTACTATCAAAGGTTTGGGATCAGATCATGTTTTTATGTTTTGGAAGAGGTCTCTTATGCTCACTAAGGCTGCATTTATTTGATCAAAAATACAGTAATATTGTGAAATATTATTACAATTTATACAAAAGTATATTTTAAAATGTAATTTATGGCAAAGCTGAATTTGTCGCATGATCCTTCAGAAATCATTCTGATATGCTGATTTGCTGCTTAAGAAACATTTCTTAATATTTTCCATGTTGAAAACAGTTGTTGCTTAATTTTTTTAATTTTTTTGGAAACCGTGACACATTTGTTTTTCAGGATCTTTGATGAATAGAAAGCTCAAACTTAAGGCCAAACATTTGAATGGTATTCTATGTCAATATTTATTTTAATTATGATTTATTTGTTTGCCTAAAAATATAAGTAAATAAATACTTCTATAAATGAATCAATATTCAATAAAAAAATATGTCCACGTTATTTATATATTTATGTATTTACATATTTTATGATTGACTTATTTAACATATTTTATTATTCCTTTATTTATTAATTTTATGATTTTTACGTTCATATATGTGCGACTTAGATCTACTTTCTACCCACAATATTGATTTATTATTATGGCAAAAAAATATGTGTTACATTATATCTCCTGATGTTTTTGCCACATAGCATACTTCATTTCCTGTCGCTGCTAATTAAATTCCAATGTACTTTTCCTAAATAATGACATTCTGTGCACCATCGTGCATCACTTTCACATGTACACATGCATGCACACATTCTCACACAGTGAACAAAGGTGACACACTTTTCCTGGAACTCATTTAATTTTTGCTGTTTGTCAGTATGAACCCAAACCTATGTCTTTCTCTATTTATCTTTCCTGTTCTCACTTGCTTTCCCCACAGTCAGGGTCGTAGCTAGGGAATTCTGGGCCCCCTAAAATTTGATGTGGGCCCCACTGCCCTCTACTGAAATCATACATTATAAGATTTGGGGGTGCCATGTTGTTGTTTTTTAATTTGTTTTTAATGAAATGTGACCCTGGAGCACAAAACCAGTCTTAAGTCGCTGGGGTATATTTGAAGCAATAGCCAAAAATACATTGTTTGGGTCAAAATTATAGATTTTTCTTTTATGCCAAAAATCATTAGGATATTAAGTAAAGATCATGTTCCATGAAGATATTTTGTAAATTTCCTACCGTAAATATATCAAAACTTCAGTTTTGATTAGTAATATGCATTGCTAAGGACTTCATTTGGACAACTTTAAAGGAGATTTTCTCAATATTTAGATTTTTCTGCACCCTCAGATTCCAGATTTTCAGATTGTATCTCAGCCAAATATTGTCCTATCCTAACAAACCATACATCAATGGAAAGCTTATTTATCATCTTTCAGATGATGTATAAATCTCAATTTCGAAAAATTGACACTTATGACTGGTTTTGTTGTCCAGGGTCACAAATAACGAAACAGAAAATACATACATACATACATACTTACAAAAATTGGTTCCCTGATAGCACATACATCACGGAGACGTCAATTTGATGTCTGCATTTACACCTGCATGATGTTTTTTTTAATAGTGTTTGCTCATCTGCAATACGTCTCCAAGATGTTTCCTATCAGATGTCATATAGACATTTAGAAGATGTCTTTAAGATGTTTATTAATTAGAATGTATGTAAAACTGCTTTTGAAGATGTTTATCCAATGTTTGTACACAACAGATGTTTTCCTGATGAAATGCTCTTTAAAACACATCTTGTAGACGAACGTGTGCCTGGGTTTTTATTGGACAACAGCAAAAACAATATAAATGTTGCTTATTTTGTCTAAATTTATAGGCTATAAAAAAAACTAATAACTATCGGGGTCTAGACTAAGGGTCTAGAAGAACCGCTGATTATTGTTTGAGCATTACATGGGTAATTGTAGGGGGCTAAACAAACCTACTATTGAAAGTAAATAGTATTAGCCATAAACCTCTGAATAAGGATCAAACTGGCGAGTTTTGTGATCGTGGAGCCCACGCATAGCGGCGGCCGTGAGGCATCCTAAGCGACATAGATTCCTAATGAACGAGAAAAAAATACAAAGTAAAGAGTTAATTAGAATAATCGAATGTAAGAATAATCAGAGACCGACAAACAACCAATGTGCCTTTCAACCTAAATTAGAATTCAGATACTAAAATGGAGTCAGATTGAGTTAAACCTAAATTGAATAACTCTGCGCGCTGAAAAGACCGAACACGCAAGAGACCACTGGATACCTTCCTTGGACCAGGAGCGCGGACCTTACAACTTGAAACATTGTTTTAAGTAATCAATCAATCATTCAGTACAAACTAATAAAATATTAGGGCCTTCAGGATACAACTTCTGAGAAAACCCACCAACCAGCCAATTATGGTGATTACAGATTCAGTTTTTGTGAGGTGAGGAACATAATGTCTTTCGTCTACCGGTTTCTGTGATCTTGAATTTAAATGACATTCGATACTGCATTTGGTTTAAACTCTATTGACAATTCAATCTAAAAGTACTTCTTTACATAATTTACCATGTGAATAAGGCTGATTAGACACTCAGAAATGCAGTTGTTAAGAGTTAAACTCAATACATGAAACACCTGGGCCATGAACTAGTTTGAGTTTTATGAAAAATGTTTAAGACCCTTTTTGCTCTTTTTAAAGACCCTATGAAATGGTTTATCAAAGCTAATTTCTTTCCTGTTTTGATTTTTTTTTTCATTTGAAACATGATTTCGAAGGGCTTTGTTGAATGGCTAATAGCTTTTATAGTCCCTTTGCAACCAAAAACAAAAAACCAACACATTTTTTTGTTTTACTAATGCTAGTTGGAGGATGGTAGTATTGGCATTACAATGAAAAACAAGTCCTTAATATTTTTTAAATGATATAAAAAATTTTGATTTGAAATGTGTATATGGCGTTGTTTATTTAGACGTATTATTTTTCAAATAAAAAATGTATTTATATAATTTTATATATATTTATATAAATATATTTATGTATTTGTTTGTTACTGTAGTACATACATTAGCCTGAAAGCTAACAGACATGTACTAAAACTCACAAAACTCCAGTTCTGATTTCATAGGGTTTTTTAAATTTTAAAAAGTCAAATATGTCAAGGCACCCGCTGTAGGCTATTATTTCTTCTCTCTCTCTCTCGGATTTCTGAGTCATCAGTCCATCATTGATGTCAGTCGCAGGCTGTGTCTTGCGGTTTAGATCAAACAGATGTTCCCAGTCCTCAGTCAAGTCAGCTGCTCACACTTAACTCTAAAGAGGCACTTTTAATTATAGCGTCCTCTCATTTATAGCAGTCAATCATGTTCTACACCACAGGCTTGTTATATGTTATGAAGATAAGGATTACAAACATAAATAATTGCATAATAATGCACCCAAAATGGATTTCATTAGGAAAAAAGAGACAAAAACAAGTATTTCTGGCATTTAAAAATAAATAAACATTGTAAAATAAAATTGGATCGAATTAATCCATTTTTGTATATGTGGGTATCCTTGCACGCTAAATAAAAACCATACCACCAAGCGAACACCTTACTCTTTAAAACATGTTCATTGTAACGTTTTATTTAGGGAAAGAAGTGAGACAGGACTGCAACTGCCCCTTTAAAAACAAAACATGCATTACACCCCTATTTATTGCTCTTTTAACATGTTCATGGGGATTTTTTAGCTTGAGTGGGTGTAACAAATACTTGCTGTATTTCATATGGTGTTTCCAATTTAAGGATTTTAATATAATCGCATATCACTTGCTGTCTCTCAGCATAAAAAAATATGAGGCAAAAAGCAGCTCATTTTCTCACTCCCACTAGTGTGAGATTTGTCTGCTCCTGGATATGATTCACACATGTGCTAAATAAAGATTCAATATTTTCAGGAAACTGTAAAATAACCATTACCTCGTTGTGTTGACATAATGCTGAAACCACTAGACAATTAAAAACGAGAGGAAAAATAGCGAATAATTAATTGAGTTCATGAGTTCAACTTCATTTATGTATTTGTTTGTTACTGCAGTACATACATTAGCCTGAAAGCTAACAGACATGTACTAAAACTCACAAAACTCCAGTTCTGATTTCATAGGGTTTTTTAAATTTTAAACTGCCAGTCAAATATGTCAAGGCACCCGCTGCAGGCTATTATTTCTTCTCTCTCTCTCGGATTTCTGAGTCATCAGTCCATCATTGATGTCAGTCGCAGACTGTGTCTTGCGGTTTAGATCAAACAGATGTTCCCAGTCCTCAGTCAAGTCAGCTGCTCACACTTAACTCTAAAGAGGCACTTTTAATTATAGCGTCCTCTCATTTATAGCAGTCAATCATGTTCTACACCACAGGCTTGTTATATGTTATGAAGATAAGGATTACAAACATAAATAATTGCATAATAATGCACCCAAAATGGATTTCATTAGGAAAAAAGAGACAAAAACAAGTATTTCTGGCATTTAAAAATAAATAAACATTGTAAAATAAAATTGGATCGAATTAATCCATTTTTGTATATGTGGGTATCCTTGCACGCTAAATAAAAACCATACCACCAAGCGAACACCTTACTCTTTAAAACATGTTCATTGTAACGTTTTATTTAGGGAAAGAAGTGAGACAGGACTGCAACTGCCCCTTTAAAAACAAAACATGCATTACACCCCTATTTATTGCTCTTTTAACATGTTCATGGGGATTTTTTAGCTTGAGTGGGTGTAACAAATACTTGCTGTATTTCATATGGTGTTTCCAATTTAAGGATTTTAATATAATCGCATATCACTTGCTGTCTCTCAGCATAAAAAAATGAGGCAAAAAGCAGCTCATTTTCTCACTCCCACTAGTGTGAGATTTGTCTGCTCCTGGATATGATTCACACATGTGCTAAATAAAGATTCAATATTTTCAGGAAACTGTAAAATAACCATTACCTCGTTGTGTTGACATAATGCTGAAACCACTAGACAATTAAAAACGAGAGGAAAAATAGCGAATAATTAATTGAGTTCATGAGTTCAACTTCATTAGAATTTAAGTGAAAAAGTACTAAGGAGAATATCACAGACTAAATCTTCACACACATTAGACATAGACAAAGCAAGACAGAGACTAACAGAGCAGACAAGGTAAATAAACATGACTCTGACAAAGGGAACTAATGAGATTAGAATGAGCTAATTAACACAGGAAAACTATGTCACAGAGGGCAGAACTAAAAACACAGAACAGACTAGACATGTTACAACAATATTATAATATCACATATGATACTCCAATATCCATTAAACTAAGACCTCAGTTCTTGTTTGTTAGTGAATGCACAGAAGAGTAAAGCATCTGTTGCACTAGAATACAGCAGATAACTGGATGTATGGAGTGAGTAGAGAGACAGATAGAAGAGTGGGCGTTTTATTTGAGGCCAAGAGAGAACTGAATGAGTCAGCCATTGAGTATGAAGTACAGTCAGTTATCCGCTCTCCATTCACAAGCTTCCCTGCTTCCATTAGTGTCTCTGTGGAGCTCCTAACCCTCGGCCGTTAATGGTCACTATGTATGTAAATGTCCATATGTTATGGAATTTCGTAATTGCTCTCAGAAGTGACAAATCCATCATCATACCTCAGACAAGCCATTCAGTCGGATTTTAGCCTATTGCTATTGAGCCTCGTGAAGTTTTGTGAGTGTTTGTGAGCTTCATTTGCAGTGCATCATTTAAATATTAACTTCTGGTCGATTCCTTTAACACCTCTTTTGCTCTGTACTAGGACATTCACACTGCAGGTCTTCACAGTTGTAATTTTATGGTTGGTTAATTGTCAATGCAGTGCTGTCTGAATTTAATAGATTACAGTCTGGTGTGACCCACTAGGGCCACCAGCGCTGACTGTGTTCTTTCAAGGCGGTGATAAGTAAACAGTGACAACATTAGTTTCTCATTACACACATACATGCTGTTCTCAGGAGAGTTTCACCCGATCAATGAGCCATTAGAAATCCAAATGGGCTTTTTATCGCTAATTGCTAATCCTAGTTTCCATCTCATAAAGGCTGTTTAGGCAGTCCTGTGAAACATCCATTCAGATCTCACCTGTATGAGAAGCAAAAAGGTTTAAAAAAGAAAGGGAAAAAAACGTACTAAATGGCTTCTTAATGTCTTTTTAGCACTTTCATTTTTTTCTCAATTCTTAAAAATCAATCAATCCTTCCTTCCAAGGCAACAGGATCAAAAAGTCATTGTTCACCCCATGTGAACAATCAAGAAACGTATCACCTCTTCACCAGCAATTAAAAGCATAATTAATTTAATTTACTCACCCTCATGTTGTTCCAAACCTGTATGACTCCATGTTCCATGGAACATAAAAGAACACCAGACCAAAACTTAAGTAAATTCCTGTCAAATCTTCCCATCTGCCTTGGCTCTTATTTGCACTTTCGAATTCAAACTTGGCACCATAGGCGATTCCGGACTTATTTAGGCTTCAGCCCCCCTAAAAATCTGCGGTTAAGCTGCCGGCGTCCTTAAAAATCTGATTGTAATCTTTTTTTCACATTTGCTGAAAACAGCGGCTGCAGTAAGCTACTTGAGGTTATTCCCCTCTGAAAGTGCAACCAAATACACCACCATCACTAATAAACATCTACTGACAAATGCCTTTTTAATTGGTTAATTAAAGGGGTCATATGATGCGATTTTCAATTTTTCCTTTCTCTTTGGAGTGTTACAAGCTCTTGGTGCATAAAGAAGATCTGTGAAGTTGCAAAGACTAAAGTCTCAAATCCAAAGAGATATTCTTTATAAAAGTTAAGAGTCAGCCACGCCTACCTAAAACGGCTCGTTCTAACACGCCCCCACATATCTACGTCACGATGTGGGAAGATTTGCATAACACCACCCAAATGTTCACGCAAAGAAAGAAGGCGTAACTTTTATTCTTGATTTATTATTGTTGCCGCCGCCATGTCGTGAAGGCGCTGTGTGTTTCGTAGTGAAAGCGAAACTACTTTGTTTGGCTTTCCAAAAGAGGACGATATCCGCTTCGTCATGCCTGGAGCTGATCCGTGCTGGTTGCTGAGGAAATACTACAACTTTGCACTGTGGATCGCCGGATCGGCTTTCACCGTGGACGAAGAGGAGTCCAGCCCGGAGTCGTCACATGTCCTTCCAGACACTCCTTCGTCCTTCCAGACACTCCTTCGTCGAAATCGCCGGACATGCCATTCTCAAGCCCACTCGCCTCTGCTCACTCTAGGCCACCATGTGTAACACTGTTTCGTTGTGAAAGCGAAACTACTTTGTTTGGTCATCCAAAAATGGGCCCGACTAGAAATCAGTGGTTAAGTTGTATTTACAACACTGTTCCAGAACAGTTCAATCCAAATATTCAGATGTGTGCAGCACATTTTATGGAGGATCGTTTCCTGATCCTGGGAGAGTAGACTACAGTGCCGGCTGTTCTGACTCAAATACTGTAAGTTTTTTTAATATTTAAAGAGTTTTTATATTTTATATATTTAAAGCGAGTTTTTTGGGCAGTGTAGAGTAGGGCTTGTTGTTTGTCATTTCTCCGATCACAATTGCAGACATGGTTTTGTTTACATGGCGCGATGCAACGCAACGCGTAAAAAGACAGTATAAGTCATTATAATCCGTAATTTTGTCCCCACTGGATGCAACGAATGCCTCGTTTATAATGGGTTTTCATGTGTTTGAATCATCGCTCCGGCCTGACAGGGCATCATCACAGTATGGTAAGGAGCGTAACATTTCCGTCACACGCTTGAGGTATTCGGGCCAATCACAACGCACTGGATAGCTGGCCAATCACAGCACACCTCACTTTTTCAGACCGATGAGCTTTGTAAAAATCGATGCGTTTCAGAAAGGCGAGGCATAGAGGAGAAACAATAATGTACAGTATGTGGAAAATAATGTGTTTTTTGAACCTTAAACCGCATAAACACATTTCATTACACCAAATACACAAAATAATGTTCTTTTTAGCAGCATCATATGACCCCTTTAAAAATTGTCAGTTGAGCAAGACTTAGACTTGCAAATCACACTTTAAGCAAGATATAATTATCTGAACCACAACATCTCATATTCATGGGCTCATGGATCATGGGCTAAGCAACTTTATAAGTAGAATCCTAGAAGACATGCAAGAACCAAATGCATTTTTTGCATTAATGACACCATTCTTATGTTAAATATATGTAAATAATTTATATTAATTTCATATCATATAATTTACATACAAGTATTATATTATAAATGAATGAATATATATATATATATATATATATATATATATACACACACACACACACACAAAGTGGAGATCAAAATTAGAGAACAACCTACAATTTTCTACATTTCAAGGTCACTGCTTAGTCCTATTTGAAGTTATCCTAACAGGTGTAGAAGGGCAATTTTTTTAGGCAAATTTCGTAAATTAATTGTATCCTGAAGCACAGTATAAAAACCTTAAATGAGATATTTGAAAAATAATTCTGATCAAAATTAGAGAACACTTACAGATACCTCTAATTTATTGGTATTAATCTGGCACCTGGTGCTAATTTCCTTAATTATATGACAAACCCTATTTAACTGGCAGCATTCCTCCAATTTTCACTGAGATTGCAAAATTGCGGGCTGCTCTAAGGTGACTGAAACCCTGCGACAGGAGGTTGTCCAGATGAAGGCTTAAGGGATGACCCTTTCAGCCATTGCAAGAGAAGTTGGTCATTTCGAATCTGATTTCTCGCAAATTGCAGTTTTACAATGACACCGATTCATTCAAGTCCCCCCAAAAGGCTGGTCGTCCACGTAAGACAAATGCATGAGAGGGCAGGATAATGTGGAGAATCTCAATGGGGAATCGGTTCAACACTGCAGCTGGAATTGCTAGCCAGCTGACCAGGGTAAGGATCTGTTTAAGAGATGTCAGACTGAAAGCATACTCTGCAGTAACTAAGCCTCTCATGAGCAGAAAGAATCAAAAGGCTAGACTCACCTTTGCTGAGGAGCATGTTGTGTGGAGAGAGGAGAACTGGTCTAAAGTTCACTTTAGTGAGAGCAAGTTTAATTTATTTAGGTCTGATGGGAAACGTTATGTTCATTGTAAAACTGGGGAAGGACTGAACCTAACCCTAACAGGTAAAGCAGTTCTTGAAGCTAAGAACATTGAAATAATAAAATGGCCAGCCCAGAGTCCTGATATAAACCCGATTTGAAAATCTCTGGAAAATCTTTAGCGACAAAGTTATGGCTAAGAAACCCACTACAGTTACTATGGAAGAGAGTGGAAGAAGAGTGGACCAAGATCACACCAGCGCAGTGTGAGAAACTACACTCTAAAAAATCCTGGGTTATTTTTTTTTAACCCAAATGCTGGGTTGAGTTTGGGGGTTATTTTTTCAGTGTTTGGGTAGTTTTTGTGTTACCCAGCTCCTGGGTCAAATGTAACAACCCAGTATTTGGGCCATCGAATTGATTTATTCTTCTGTAAAATACAGGTTTGTGTACATTTTTATTTTATCTATAAAATCGTTACTGTATATAGTTAAATTTTATGCAGAGCAACATACAGGCGCGCGGTGTGAATCACCTTTAACGAGTGTCACGGTCTTTTCACGTGATGGGAAAAGCCTGATGCTTTGCATACAATAAACGATTTTATTCATAAAGATACAGAATATAAAACTTTGTTTGGATGTTAAAACATGTCCTCAGAGCCGTTTATTGGCAGGTTATGGAGTCAGCATGTTTCGGCTAGAGTGAAACGCAGTGCGGCGGTCCGTTAGCAGTTCCCCGCCGAACACGACTCCAGGTCGGGCACAAGAACCAGCGTCGTTATGGTGGAAACCGAATAACAGAGACTGGTCGATCACACGTGAATTACTTCTGTTTAATGTTGAAGTTTTGTTCTAATGTTTGTTAAACGAGTTTAAATATAGGCAATATGTATAGCCTATTAAAAACGATATAAACAGTGCTGTAAATGATAAAGGAAGTTATCATGCAAACCAGTGGTTGTGTGGAGTATTTTAGAAAGGTTTAGAGGATTTAAGTTAATCTGTAAACCTTAATGTATGAAGTAAAAAAATAAGCTAGTAATATAGTAAAAATGAATAAACCCATTAGCTGGGTTAAATAAACAACCCAATTTGCTGGGTAAATTTAACCCAAGATGGGTTCCGTCCTATATTTACCCAGCCCTTGGGTTAATAACTCAAATTGGGTTATTTTTAACCCAGTGTTTTTTTTAGAGTGTAGTGCTGTCCTGTGGCCACAGGTGTGCTTTTTAAAGTACTTTTTTGTCATTTTGAAGCTTGACTGCCCTTGGTTGTTGTATTTTTTTTATTGTATGAAAAAAGAGCTGAGTGAACTTTGTTTAAACATCTTTTGTGGAAAAAAATCATATGGATTTGGACATAAGGTTGAGTAAATGCTTACAGAACTGTTCTCTATAAACCGCTAATATGCAAGTAATATAGAAGCTTGCAAGAACATCGTGTCATTTTGCTCTGACAGCTGCAAATAAGGCACCTATGACAGTAATTCGTCCACAACTGTGAGTTACTTTCAAAACTCACCTGAAGTCCCTGAGGCCAGGCACAAAAATAGACAACTCCTGTCTTTTTCCTCTCTGAGAAAATAGGAAATGTTTACAGAGCGCTCAACATTTTGAGAATTTTTGCTGGATATGTTTAGAACATTTTCTCTTGTGGTGCATCCCTCCCTTCCAACAGCAAAAACCGATAGGTGGAGCACAGACACACACACACACATTCAGAGAGGGTGGTCAGTCACTTCTGACTCTGTCAAGAATACAAATGAACGGGAAAAGAGAAAAAAAAAAGTGAGTTAAAATGAAATAAATATTAGCATACAGGGAGATATACTGTATGTTCTTCTTACTGCTGACTCTACTCATGTAGTCCTTTGAAGCCAAAGCCTTCAGATGAAAGCATTGTGCACAAATGCAGTTCACACATCTTGAGCTCTCTCATCTGCTCATTTCATAGATTCTACTTCCTATTAAATGCAAGCCTTCAGAGCACAACACAACTAAACCCAAATTTCAGAGGCCATTAAACAACATAAAATTACTACTAGAAGCATCTATTATTAATAATATCAAGGACACGTTCTGCATTGGTCAGCTGGGGAAAAATAAACTGACTACGCCTATCTGCAGTTGTTGTTTTTTTGCAGAAGAAAAAAAGACACATCCAGTGCTTGAGCTAATTTTCTCATCATGCTCATCTGTTTTATTTAAGGATAATAAAGTGGTATGCATGATTTATTTATTTATATAATCTTGTCCACTGTGGATTCACTGAATGGCTAGCGGTTCTGATTTAAGTGTTTTTCTACACGCATCACATTTGGTGGATGCACCAAAAAGACTACTCAGTAGTGATCACACGGATGGCGGTTCATTACACAGTATTTTAATTAATGGTTGGAATCTTTGATAGGGAATTGCACATCCACATAATGACATCGAAACGGTTTAGTCTTATTAAAAAAGAAAAATACCCCCAAAAAATGTGTATATATATATATATAAAACATATTACAGTGAAGTCCAAACGCCTGAGAAAACATTAAAAATCTGAGGTTTATATGTGTATGTATATATAAAAAAAATTTATTGGACCACAAATTGTTAGACTACTACTGAAATACTCCTTGTATTTAGAATTTAAATGTATGTTCAAAAGTTATTTGAAATTATTTCAATTTCATTTTTTTATATTAAATTGAAATAATATATATTTATTTTCTATTTGAATATATTTTATAATGTAATTTATTCCTCTGAATTTCCAGCAGCCATTAGTCCAGTGTTCAGTGTCACATGATCTTTTAGATATCATTTTAATATGATGATTTGGTGCTAAAAAAAAGCATTTTGCCACAACATAATGTCTTTACTTCCACTTTTGATCACTTAATGCATCCATGTTGAATATAAGTATTAATTAAATTTTTTTTTAATTGCCCCAAACTTTTGAATGGTACTGTGTTTAAAGTACTATGATGTTTTTTTTTTCTTTCAGTGTGCCATGACAAACTTATAAAAATATTAGAATATGCCAACTGCAAATATCAGAAGATATGCCTGTATGTGTTTGGACTTCACAGATTGTCTTTCTGACTTCCACCCTTGGTTGGAATCTTTGATAGGGAATTGCACATCCACATAATGACATCGAAACGGTTTAGTCTTATTAAAAAAGAAAAATACCCCCAAAAAATGTGTATATATATATATATAAAACATATTACAGTGAAGTCCAAACGCCTGAGAAAACATTAAAAATCTGAGGTTTATATGTGTATGTATATATAAAAAAAATTTATTGGACCACAAATTGTTAGACTACTACTGAAATACTCCTTGTATTTAGAATTTAAATGTATGTTCAAAAGTTATTTGAAATTATTTCAATTTCATTTTTTTATATTAAATTGAAATAATATATATTTATTTTCTATTTGAATATATTTTATAATGTAATTTATTCCTCTGAATTTCCAGCAGCCATTAGTCCAGTGTTCAGTGTCACATGATCTTTTAGATATCATTTTAATATGATGATTTGGTGCTAAAAAAAAGCATTTTGCCACAACATAATGTCTTTACTTCCACTTTTGATCACTTAATGCATCCATGTTGAATATAAGTATTAATTTAAATTTTTTTTAATTGCCCCAAACTTTTGAATGGTACTGTGTTTAAAGTACTATGATGTTTTTTTTTTCTTTCAGTGTGCCATGACAAACTTATAAAAATATTAGAATATGCCAACTGCAAATATCAGAAGATATGCCTGTATGTGTTTGGACTTCACAGATTGTCTTTCTGACTTCCACCCTTTCATATTGAACTCCTGGCTCTTAGCTACTCGTACATCACTACGCATTGAGAAACATCCAAAGGATGCACTGTCACTCACTCACCCGCTGCCAGCTGCATCCACCCACAGATCTTATACACAGTGGCTGTACTGCAGAAGAAGAAGAAGGCGAAGGAGCCAATGCAGGAGAGGACCAACACCATGGACATCCCAATGAAGAAGGACGCAGCTTTGAAGGCGCTAGACGGGATGGCGCTAAACTCTGTGAAGCTCCCCTGGCACGTCAGGTCCCGGGAAATTCCATTACCTATGCAGTAGTGAAAGAGGCCGAAGTAGCCAGCCTGTGGCGTGTCCATGCCATCGCCGATCCAGTAGGGCTGAACGAAACATACCACGTTGACGATGGCGAAGAGGATGGTGAAGATGGCCCACAAGACCCCGATGGCACGAGAGTTCCTGACATAGTTGGTCTGGTAGATCTTGGCTGCTTCCGTGGCTGGGAGCATCGCTGCAGGTGTCCCAGGGATCATAGATGGATTCAGTACTTTATGGATTCAAATAGGACTCAGGTCCCCAATGGATTCAACCTTGACTAGGTTCACGCTGTATTTAGTCTTGATTCTGTTCTTAGGCGCTCTCTGGATTCAACCTGGATATTTGAATTCAGATCCTATCTGGACTGAATCTAGATATAGGTTCAGTTTGGACTCAGCTCCACGGTGGATTCGAACTGCACTCCGTCCTATCTGGATTAAGATCCTATCTGAATTGAGTCTAAATTCTGGTCCGATCTGGACTGAATCTAGATTGAGGTTCTATCTGGATCCAATTTAGATTCAGGCCCTGTCTGGATTCAGTCCAGATTTAGGTCCTTTTTTGGATACAGATCCTATTTGGATTGATACTGGATTCTGGTTAGCTCTGGATGAAATCTAGATTTAGGTTGTATCTAGATTCAATTTGTATTTAGATACGCTGTGAGTTCGCAATGCACTCAGATTCTTTATGGATTCAGTCAGAATTCATATTCTATCTGGATTCAGGTCCTATCTGGATTCAGTCCAGATTTAGGTCCTTTTTTGGATACAGATCCCAAGATTCAATTTGATTCAATTTGATATCTAGATTCAATTTGTATTTAGATACGCTGTGAGTTCGCAATGCACTCAGATTCTTTATGGATTCAGTCAGAATTCATATTCTATCTGGATTCAGTCCAGATTTAGGTCCTTAATGAATTCAGTCTGGATTCAGATCCTATCCAGATTGAGACAGGATTCAGGACCTGTCTGGAAATCAGATTGTGTCTGGGTTGAATTTAATTTGATGTATTCAGTCCACTCTGCATTTAGTTTCGACTTTGGTCCTCTGTGGATTCGATCTGGACTCAGTCCTCTCTGGATGTTGCCTGGGGTGCCACCTAAACTCAAGTACAGACAGAACCGCTCACAGATGTGGCGACAGACTAAGCAGTTTTAGTTCCAGATGTCCCAGTGATTCGTTCAGCGTGGATGTGGCAGTCTGTCCGTGCCTCCAATGATGTTCTCTTCCAGCTCTCTTCTCATTCAGCCTCTATGCATCTCATTAAGCTGAATCATCACACTTGGGACAGCAAAAATAATGACTAAACTCAAATGAAGACACAGCTCTTATGAAGAAGACCCATTCCAGTGCAGCGGAGATAACACTCCCAACGGAAATGTCAGTATGAATACTTAATGATGACCCGAATCAATTAATAATACTTAGATGGTTTGCGAATACCCAAACTTTAAGAGATTAAAGACATTTATCTATTAATATATATATATATACTTATATAAAAACAATAATCTACCTTACACAGTCCAAAGGGTTGTTTCCATGAGGCTATTACAAGCTATAAAGGACTTTCCGTGATAAATCTTGCTGTTTAATAGAAATAACGGATGTTCGGACGACGACACTTGCACTGCATTATATTTTGCGTCTCCATTCTTCTCAGATTTAACGCAAATATCGCTCTCCTCTCTGCCGCTGGCTTAACGGCGTACCGCAGCTCCATCCGATTTAATCCTGAGCGCACATCTCCGAGCAATACAACACATTACACCTGACCACAGTGATGTCGCCTGAGTAAATAAACGCTGGGATGAGATTCACGCCGCGCGTACAGACAGAACCGCTCACAGATGTGGCGACAGACTAAGCAGTTTTAGTTCCAGATGTCCCAGTGATTCGTTCAGCGTGGATGTGGCAGTCTGTCCGTGCCTCCAATGATGTTCTCTTCCAGCTCTCTTCTCATTCAGCCTCTATGCATCTCATTAAGCTGAATCATCACACTTGGGACAGCAAAAATAATGACTAAACTCAAATGAAGACACAGCTCTTATGAAGAAGACCCATTCCAGTGCAGCGGAGATAACACTCCCAACGGAAATGTCAGTATGAATACTTAATGATGACCCGAATCAATTAATAATACTTAGATGGTTTGCGAATACCCAAACTTTAAGAGATTAAAGACATTTATCTATTAATATATATATATATACTTATATAAAAACAATAATCTACCTTACACAGTCCAAAGGGTTGTTTCCATGAGGCTATTACAAGCTATAAAGGACTTTCCGTGATAAATCTTGCTGTTTAATAGAAATAACGGATGTTCGGACGACGACACTTGCACTGCATTATATTTTGCGTCTCCATTCTTCTCAGATTTAACGCAAATATCGCTCTCCTCTCTGCCGCTGGCTTAACGGCGTACCGCAGCTCCATCCGATTTAATCCTGAGCGCACATCTCCGAGCAATACAACACATTACACCTGACCACAGTGATGTCGCCTGAGTAAATAAACGCTGGGATGAGATTCACGCCGCGCGTGTTGATCGCAGTGAGACTCGCTCGCGGGGGATGGAGTGCGCTCGAGCGACCAGCGCAGATTTCTGGCACACCCGAATATTCAGTCTGCGTCTGTCACTCCCGTCCGCATAGCAGATGAAGAGACGCCTGCGTGCCTGTAGAATAAACGTATTCCCTAAAATGATATCTAAATGCACCTGCGTCTCTTTTGACTTTCAGGCTGATGATAATACGGATTCTCGGGTTTAAACGTTTACAAATTCAATTCAAGAGCGTTGGGATTTAAACCACCAAGAACTACAAATCCCAGACGCTTGTCCGGAAATGACGCGGACTCGTGACGACCTTCGTGAACAGCGCGGGGAAACTGAGGCGAAGCTCCCTGTTCCTCAAAAACGGAAAAATATAACCGTTCGTTTCTCAAGTATAGGTATTTATATTGTTGTTTTTTTGTACACGTTTCTATTGAAAAGTGGCATGTTTAACGAAGTGGTCTGTCGGTTTGAACACGTGTAAATATTATTCACAATGTGTTCTCGCCGTTTTGGTTATTAATTGCTTATGAATATGCGTCAGATGTATGCCTGTGCGTCGGGTTTCTGTCCTTTTCAGCGTTTAAGATCAAGTTTAAAGATCCGTGCGCTCTGCGCCCCTTACGTTGCTGTTTTTCAAACGCAAGCACGTGTTCTATCAGCTGTAACGTTGATGCTTTTTTAACATGACAGTGATACAGGTGTTTCATTATGAGCAGAGAATGTCTGTAACGCTGCAGTGTCCCGGTTATCCTGAGGACACACTGCGCTCTCTGGCTGACAGGCTGCCTTGCAGAGAGACTCAGCTGAAGTCACTGCTGTCGCTCATGGGACAGGTGAGTTAAATACTGACCCCAATCTTTCGAACGGTAGCGCATATTGTTACAAAAGATTTCTATTTTGAATAAATGCTGTTCTTTTAAACCTATTATTCAGCAAAGAATCCTGAAAAAAAGTATCACAGGTTCCCAACAAAATATTAAGCAGCAAAACGTCCCAATATTGATAATAAATCAGCATTTAAGAAGGATTTCTGAAGGATCGTGTGACACTTAAGACTGGAGTAATGATGCTGATGAAAATTCAGCTTTGCATCACATGTGAATCAATTATAGTTTAAATATATTAAATTATAAATGTCTGCAGTTAATGTGAACCGTGGTTTCGATGTCTGTTAACAGCCAGATCAATACAGCTATCCTTCATTCTTCATCTATGGCCACAGAGCAACAGGGAAGAGTCATGTGGTGCTCTCCGTCATGAAAGATCTGGAGGTAAGATCATGAAAACCGAGTATTTGGAAAGTTGCGGTTTATAAAGCCTGTAAAAGTGCTCGTTTATGGAATACACTACACGACCTTTGGCACAATTTACAGGTTTGAGGAGTCGCTCTAGTTGCTAAAAAAAATTTTCAGTTAGACTTGACAGATTTCTCTGAAAATTACATAGTGAATGATTAGCTTTATAGGGTATATGTCGAACATCACCTGACCAAACCCGGAAAACAGGTCTCATTGCTTCCGCTTGTCGGGGAACGTGTTAACAGCCGTGTTAAATAATAGCGATATCTATGGACTTTTAATATAATCAGTTAAACTAGCTAGCTGTTTTTATTGTTGACGTTTTATTCAATTTTTATATCTAAATGTGAAAAGAATAAAAATACAAAAAACGTGTAGATATCAGTCCGCATAGGTGATGGACATTGGTTATGATCATCATTGGTATCTACTTTGAAGGCTTCTTGAGTAAAACTGCTTCTAATTTAACTAAGGATATGCAAAACGCTTGAACCGGAAGCGACGAGACCCGGTTAACAGAATACGGAAGTCTGTTGCGCATAACCCCTATTAGCTCCAGACTGAACCGGTCCAGTCTGAGGACATCAAACATGTATTAAACATATATTATTTCCATTTGTCTTGTGACCTCTAGTAACAAGGCACATGTTTCTGCATGAGTTTGTTGTGTTTGGAACAACTTGTCAGTCTGGTAGTGTGTGTATCTTTAGTCGACATGTAGTGTATGATGACTAGTTTTCCTCTGTAACCGTTTACAAAGTAGACATGTGTATGCTGCCTAGTGCTTTAAAAGTCATGTAGTGTTTGTTGTTTTGTGTGTGTGTGTGTGTTTCAGCTCCCCCATGCGTCAGTGGACTGTGTTGAGTGTGTGTCCAGTGGGCTTCTCTTTCACCAGGTGTTGTCTGCCTTTTTTGGGCCCGATGCTGCAGCGTTGCTTCCCCGTTGCCCGTAGTGTATGATGACTAGTTTTCCTCTGTAACAGTTTACAAAGTAGACATGTGTATGCTGCCTAGTGCTTTAAAAGTCATGTAGTGTTTGTTGTTTTGTGTGTGTGTGTGTTTCAGCTCCCCCATGCGTCAGTGGACTGTGTTGAGTGTGTGTCCAGTGGGCTTCTCTTTCACCAGGTGTTGTCTGCCTTTTTTGGGCCCGATGCTGCAGCGTTGCTTCCCCGTTGCCCGTCTTTGTCAGATTTTGTGCGACTGTACAAACAGATGAGCTCTAATTCACCTGCCACTCAGACACGCTATATAGTGAGTTTATTTTACATATATGTAGTAGGGCTGTACGATAAATCGCATGCGATATTTAATGCGCATCTTGTCAGAAAGCCGGTTCTGTAATCAGCGGTAAATCTCCATCACCTGCGGGCTTTCACATTGAGCAGCATTAACTGCACAGAGCCGTTGTTCACTGACGATCTGCGCAAAACATCGCGCGAATATGATCGTGGTTTTGCGCAGCTCGTCAGTGAACAACGGCTCTGTGTAGTTAATGCTGCTCAATGTGAAAGCACACAGGTGATGGAGATTTACCGCTGATTACAGAACCGGCTTTACTGATAAGATGCGCGTTAAATATTGCATGCGATTTATCGTGCAGCCCTAATATGTAGTACGTATATGTAGTATGATGTTGATGAAATAATATGCTTGGAATTTTGTCAGAATGTTATGTCTGTGCATTTAGATATTTATTAAAGATGTGCCTTAATGTGACAATGTCCCTGTAGATTCTGGACAGAGCTGAACGCATGAGAGATATGGATTTCAGCCTGCTTCCTGCTCTTCTGCGCCTACAGGAATTGGTATGCGCTCAGTTTAACTGATGTTTTACTGCATCAAGTAGAATACGTGCTCTTTATATAGTCTTATGTCTGATAAGTGAATTCTCTTTTCTTCATTCTTCTTTATCCGACCTCTGGTGGAGACTTGAGGCTTTATAGAGACTATTTTGTTAATAGTCGCTAGGCGCGTTTCCATTACAGATTTGCGCAAAACTTTGGCGATATTTTCTGAATGTCGATAAAGTATTGCGAAATGACAGCGTTTCCATTAACCAATGTTATGCGGCTAAAACGTAACCTTTTGCCTCTCGCGATAAGTCATGGCAATGGATTTTGGTGGGATTTTGACAGATTTTGGCTATATTTATTCAAAGGAGGCTTATGCATGTATCTTTACAGAAGCAGCAAAGAGAGCCGCTTCAGAAACGTGCGTGGCGCGGCTGCAATAAACCATAGACTGTATAAAAACATTAACACAAGCACTGAGTGACCGTATCAGAGCCACACTGCACCGCAGACGTGTGCAATGTAAATTGTCTAAGTATTAATAGTAGGGAAAGCCCCTTATACGGGAGCGCGGCCACTTATGAAGTGTTTCTTGGAGGTTATAGTACATTGAAGAATGATCATATGACTTTTTACATACGCCATGTGACCTGTAAATGTGAAAAAGCCATTTCCATTGCAGTTTTGCGAATTAATCCTTTATTGCATTGCCTGAAAAACCACCTCATGCGAGCGTAAAAACTTTTTTGCGATACATGGCCGTTTTTGCAAAATTGACGCATTTCCATTAGGCGTATTTTCAATTTGCAATTTCAATTTGCGCAATTTGAAGGGTAATAGAAACGCGCCTATTGTTATACATTGGAGATTAGCTATCTTTAGACTTAACTGAACATTTTTACACCCTTTGGCAGGTAAATGATAATGTGACCGTCATCTTGCTCAGTGAAATTGTGTGGGAAAAGTTTCGGCCCAACACTGGCTGCTTTGAACCTCTGCTATTTCATTTTCCAGACTACAGTAAAGGTAAGAGTGTAAGACCATCAGAGTTAAAGATGGGTATCAAATGACAGATTTTGATATAATTTGATATAATTGTAGCACGATCTGAACAGTGAGGTCATGTAAATATAAGTGAAGATCAAATTTGTCAATATCCCAACGTTTTATATAACAAAGATTATTCTGCTGGAAACGTCACATTTGTGATGAGATTAAAATTCTGGTGCATTTGTCAACACTTTTAGGCTTTTTAAAGCTTTTTCGACATACAGTAACACAATCAGAGGCTGAGAGAGTGTTAGTACTGGGTGCAGACAGGGCCAAGGATATTTAATACTTGAATGGATGAATGAAATGTGTCTAAAATCCTTTTTTTTTCTGGTCCCTCAGTGGAGCTTGTGCAGATTCTGTCTTGGGATCATCACCCATCTTACACACCTGAGCTCTACGCTTCCTACATAAACATCCTGCTGGGGGTCTTCTTCTCAGTATGCAGAGATCTAAGAGAGCTCAGGCACCTGGTGAGATCATACTTGCCTTTAAACTACCTGAGTCTACAGCAACAAACAGCAGTTATTTTGTGGCAGTTTTTAAGATGTAGCAGGTGCTCATGAACCAGTAGAAAGTGTTTTTGCTTTTCACCAGCTTCACAAAGACACAGTAAATTAGGTGGTACTAAAATGCTAAATATACTAAAATACACTGTTTAAAATTTAATTTAAACAGGCTGCCCTGAATTTCTCCAAGTTCTGTGAACCCCTGGAGAAAGGAGAAGGTAAAATATTTAAACACTACTGAGTGATACTTACATTTAATCTTTCCATTTAAAGGCTTGGTATACCCAGAAATGTAAATGTTATAATCTGTTCACCCTCATGTCGTCTGAAATCTGTATTCTTATTATGTTGAACAAATTGATCCTCTGCAGTGAATGGGTGCCATCAGAATGAGAGACCAAACAGCTGATAAAAGCATCACAATAATCCACAAGCAATTGACTCCAGTTCAAATAATGTCTCGAAGTCAGAAGCTGAGCATTTCTAAGGAACAAATGCAGTATTGTGGTGTTTTAACTTTAAACCGTCGCCTCTGGCCGAAATACCAGTCCAGAATCCATAATAACGCTTCCTCCAGTGAAAAAGCCTGTCCCTTGTTGTCTTCTCGCATCAAAACTGATAGATTTGTTTCTTACAAACGCCCAGCTTTTCACTTCTCTTCGTTAATTGATGGACTGGAATTCGTGTGAATTACTTGTGGATTATTAATGTGATGTTTTGATCAGCTGTTTGGACTCTCATTCTGACGGCACCCATTCACTGCAGAGGATCCACTGGTGAGCAAGTGATGTAATGCTACATTTCTCCATATCTGTTCTGATAAAGAAACAAATTTATATCTTGGAAGGGTGAGTCAATTTTCATTTTTGGGTGAACTAATTCTTTAAAGTGGTCTCAGTTTTCCTGATCCATATGGCGTTTTGTGTGAGGGCCACGCCAAATGTGAAGTGCTTGATTTTGATTAACTTTCTTGATTGTCATTTTTGAGCGACCTGTCCCTTTAAATAAAATAAACTCCCCCTTTTTTGTGTCAGTACAGTGTTTGAAATGTTTTCTTGCTTCCTTCAGCCAAAGAGAGTGATATTCACAAGTTATGGAAAAACATTGAGCCCCATCTGCAGAGAGCCATGCAGACGGTTTACCTCCGAGAGGTGTCCAGGTCTGTTAGTGCTGTGTGATTTCTGAAGAGTGCTCACGGTTGAGATGGTGCTTGAGTTGTGTGTCACATCAGTCGCTGAGTGTTTGTGTGTTTTGGTTTACTGCAATCAGCGTGCAATGGGAGCAGCAGCAGATGGACGAGAAGGAGGCCACGACCCTCAGAGGTACACAGACAGACACACACACACTCTGCATGTTCAGACAGACCAGCAGAGGCCTCGGTCATGCCCTCACAGACCATCTGCTGGCATTGCATAGGGCTGCTAAAAATTGGGTCCAGTGCTTTTTCTAGGATAGACTGCCAAGATTTCTACTTTTATCAACCACACATTAGCTGATGGGCTGGCCTGATGAGTCATATTTCACAATAATTTGATAGTGGTGTGTTTGTTAAGGCCAGTATCGTCAGCATTGTTGCTGTTATTATCATACTAGAGGTTAGGGATTTGAACAACCCTACTCTTATAAAAAAAAAAAAGTGTTATTGCATCACAAATCTTAAAAGTATAATAAAAAAAAATCAAAAACCATATTTGCTGATAATTGAATATTAACTAAATGAAAGGTCACATAAGTGTACTTAAAGAGTACACTTTAATGACGGTTTCTTACACTTAATTATACTTACCAAAGTGCACTTTGTAATTCTGTAAAATGATAAAAAGGTTATCGTCCAACACTAAAAGTTCTTGATTATAATAACTGTCATGTCATTCTATATTAATATATTTTAAATGTACTAAATTGTGTTTTCATCATTAGAAATGTGTAATTACAAATATATTTAAGTACAGTACACACAGGTTTCAATAGAAATGACGTGAAAGTATATTTTAGTTTACTATAAATGCTTGTCAGTTCTGCAGTACACTTGACCCATATTTCAAGGACAGTAGAATTCTGAAATTTTATATAAAGATGTACATAAGTTCTACTCAGGTGGGTCAAAAAAGCACTCTAAAGTTGCGTTTGAAATGAATTTATTATACATTTTAATTTAATTTTAAAAAGCGGGCAAATAAGTGTCACTGAATGTATATACACAAATTAATATTTCTGTAATAAGTACTTTACATAAGTATGATAAAGATTACTACTTTTTCACAGAAGTAATCATTTGATAATTGATACTCCATAATACTTAAATAAAATAAAAAATTCAACTGTGATGTTACAACAGTTTTTATAGAAGTAGATATAAATCTACTTAAGTGGTAGATTGAAATATTAATTTATTTAAAAAAAATGTTAATTGCAAACACGATCAGTTTTTAGACTTTACTCATTTTTTATTTTATCTGTATCTTTGTTCTTTTTTTACCAATGGAAATTCATTTCCTTTGCTAATATCAGCCAATGAGAGTTTTTTTTTCCCCCTTCCTGTAGTTTTATCAGCACATGCTCACATAGAGCTGCCGTATTACTCCAAGTTTCTGCTAATTGCTGCATACCTGGCGTCCTTTAACCCTGCCCGCACAGACCGCCGCTTCTTCCTCAAGGTGTATTAGAGCTTTCTGATCTTCTCGTTGTCTACACATGACTTTTCATGAATGCATCTTTATGAATCATGTGATCACTAAAAAAAAGGCTTGTCTTTGCTTTAGAGTCACGGGAAAATAAGAAAGACTAATTTCTTGAAGAAACATGAGAAGGTGAGAAGTTGCTTATTTTTCAACGCTGTACTTCCTGCAAGTTTATTAATATAATCTATCTTTTTTTTTCCCTTTTGATTTTGTCTTTTTGCTGCAGACTAGTAACCATCTGTTGGGACCGAAGCCTTTTCCTCTTGACAGACTGATGGCCATATTCTACAGTGTGGTTGATAGCAGAGTTGCACCTACAGCTAGTATCTTCTCACAGGTAATTTAATGGGTCAAATGATGAGGTTTGGCAAATAATTGTTTCAGATAATAACAAACTATGCCATTCATTTTAATGAGCTCATTTGAGGCAACTAGACATGATTTATGTTCAATGTGGTAGCACATTTTGGACACTGGGTGGCAGTGTTTCATCTTTTTTTTTTTTTTTTTTGTCGTCAAAATGTAATTAGTTTTCCTTGATAAATTAACAGAGTATTTTGATTAATACCTAATTATCCATTTTACAATTGTGACTTCAAGGCCTTTAAAAATAAATACAATTTTGAATCTTGAGATGATTTTTTTTTGTGCTGTAAAATATTTCATAGGTTAGATATTGCTCTTTATAAGAGCTTGTGTAATTTAAAACTTGCTTGAAAGCAAGCGTAATTGTTTTTTAAGGTTAACTGCCTGTGCGACTCATTGTGTGACATTTACATCTTAATAACTTGTCTAATAAAGTTTCCTATGGGACACAAATTGGTGGCAATAATGAAATCATTATAATACATATGAAATACATTGTTTGCTTTCTGTCTTACAGATTTCCTCACTAGTTACTCTGCAGCTTCTCTCTCAGGTGGGGCATGATGACCAGCTGGACTCACCCAAATACAAATGTTCAGTTTCACTGGACTTCATTCTTGCGATCTCCAGGTGTGTGTGTGAGATTGTTTGACCTTTTGGCCCTCGGTCTTGTGTAGCTCATTTGAGGCAACTAGACATGATTTATGTTCAATGTGGTAGCACAAGCAAATCTTGAAAATGATTTTGGACACTGGGTGGCAGTGTTTCATCTTTTTTTTTGTCGTCAAAAATGTAATTAGTTTTCCTTGATACTTGAGTATTTTGATTAATATCTAATCCATTTTACAATTGTGACTTCAAGGCCTTTAAAAATAATCAATACAATTTTGAATCTTGAGATTTTTATTTTTTGTGCTGTAAAATATTTCATAGGTTAGATATTTCTCTTTATAAGAGCTTGTGTAATTTAAAACTTGCTTGAAAGCAAGCGTAATTGTTTTTTAAGGTTAACTGCCTGTGTGACTCATTGTGTGACATTTTCATCTTAATAACTTGTCTAATAAAGTTTCCTATGGGACACAAATTGATTTCACAGATTTCACAAATAATGAAATCATTATAATACATATGAAATACATTGTTTGCTTTCTGTCTTACAGATTTCCTCACTAGTTACTCTGCAGCTTCTCTCTCAGGTGGGGCATGATGACCAGCTGGACTCACCCAAATACAAATGTTCAGTTTCACTGGACTTCATTCTTGCGATCTCCAGGTGTGTGTGTGAGATTGTTTGACCTTTTGGCCCTCGGTCTTGTGATCCAGTCACAAGTGGTCAGACAAGAAAGATCACCGTTTACACCTGTTAGTAACGTACATCATCTGTGACTGCTTGTGATCTGATTTCAAGTGAAGGATGTCTCATTTTGTGTTTACTTCACTATCTTCTTTAATGCGTTACTCCATACACATTACCTCACACAAGAGCTTGATTCTGACCATTTGCGATCATATTACCTAAAACGGAGTTAATTCCAGGTATAAACAGTGTCTTTGATTACATTTAGGTGCAAGTAGAATTAGGGCTGGGTATCGAGTTCGATATTTTTTAGGCACCAACCGAATTGCCTCGATATCATCATGTATCGAGTGTCAGATTTTGATACCTAAGGGGTTAATCTCATCAAAGTAAGTGAGCCAATAAGCATGCAGCATGCTTTATGTGCTTAAATCAGGGATTGGCTCTGGCGAGGCATGAAGGAAACCATGTTCCGTGACCATTCATTCACACTGTAGAATCATGCTACAGAAGACAATTTATAAAACTTATACAATGCTTTTTCTCAAAACTCACTTTGAACCATCATGGAGTGTTTGTAATAAGTTCCGATTGTGATATAATGGGTTTTGGTCATATAATGTTGCAGAAATATGTTATTTGTAACTTTTTATATCAAGCTAATCACTACACCTGCTAGCATTTCTCATGTAAACACACTGTATTATGAAAATGGGCAGAATCCCATGAAAATCACATACAAATCATATACTGTCGTAATCGTGTGTTTATTAGCTTCATGTTTCATCCCTATAAATGTTTTTTCTGGAAGTGTAACGCACGTTCGTCATCGGAGACAGGGCGGGTTATGAACGCGTAATATAATTGACAGATGAGCAACGAATGAGCGTCCTCTGAGTCAGTACAGCGATCGCGGAAGAGAAAACACAAGCAGACAGCGCTAGAAGCAACTAATGCTCATCAGATCACGTAAATCAGTGGAAAACGAATAGAAATTATGATTGTTTTAAAATGAAAACGCATTAGTGTAAATGTAGCCTGGGGACATCATCAGTGAAGAGAGGGCTTGTCTGTCTCCTGAAAACATTTTTTGAAGAAGAACTGCTGATTTAAAGATCTTTAGTATGCAGCAGTGAACCTCACATAGTGACTTAAAACTGTTCATTTTGCACTGAAATCTTTTTAAACCATTTGCACTGATTAATTGTGTTGGTTACATTTTGTTCCTTTGTGCAGTGGCTCAGGAGATGAGTCTTTGAGTTTGTAAAAACCTCAACAAACTGAAAAAAACTAATGTTTTATGAGGAAATGTAATGTGTAATGTAATCTTGTTAAAATTTATTTCATGACATTGGTATTGAAAAAGTATCTTTTTCAGGAACTGGTATCGAAGTCAAGGTATCGGTATCAATATCGAAAATGTTTGAACGATACCCAGCCCTACATATAATAGTTTGGTTGTGTGCTAGTTTGTTGACTATTTATCTGCTTTTCATTCTAGAACTGTAGGCTTCGATGTGGTGAAGTATCTGTACGACTTCCTGTGATCCTCTTGCAGTGGATATGAACCAGGCATCTAATCGGACAAAATCACATCACTTGGAATTATGGACGTGAATAGACTGCAGGATAAAAGATGTTACAGGATCTTTCTGCATTTGTTAGTCCAATCAGATGTCACCATAGGAAAACACTCACAGTTTATACAAGCGACTCTTTCCTCAAAGGGAAATTTGATGGGTTTGGTGTGTTGATGTGTGACACTTATTATTGGTCTAATAAATACTGTAGTTTGTTACAATAATGGGTCCTATTTACTTTTCATACTGTACCGTTCAAAAGTTTGGGGTCGGTATGAATTAAAAAAATTTTTTTTTGAAAGTCGTCTGTAATGCTCACCAAGGCTGCATTTATTTGATCAAAAGTACAGTAAAAATAGTTATTGTGAAATATTATTACCATTTAAAATAACTTGTTTTAATAGTTTTTAAATTGTAATCTATTCTAGTGATGGCAAAGCTGAATTTCCAGCAACCATTACTCATTGATGAATAGAAAGAAAAAAAAACAGCATTTATGTGAAACAGAAATCGTTTGTAACATTATAAATATCTTTACTGTCACTTTTGATCAATTTAATGCATTCATGCATAGTAAAAAATATTAGTAAAAAAAATCTCACTGACCCCAAACTTTGAAAAGAAAAGGTAAAGCAGTTTGGTGCATGATATGAGTATTTCTTTTAAAGAAGGGGCTCTTATGTGTGCTCTGCTCAAAGTGTATCATGCTAAGAACCAGTACAAGCTCTACTAATAATTGATTGTATTAAATAATTAATTTATATCTATTAGGCTTTATTCCCATCTGCTGGTGTTCATGCAGTGTTTTTGCAGCATGATGGCAGGCATAACATCCCTCCCAGGCTTCATGGTAATACCACAGCTGCACATGTCCATTCAGCCACATTTAAATGAGTGAGATATCAATATTGCAATATGTTTTGTGTGATTTGGATCCTTTGTAGAAGAGTAGCTCAGCTCAGAGGACTGGCCTCCTTATTCTTTTGCGACAAGACGACAAAGCTGTCATGAATACCAATCGCCCTCTCAGATGCAGACTAACACGACCCAGAACAATGACTAAATGAGGATCTGGGAGAAAGGAACTGTGTGTGCAATGGAGTGTAAGTGATTAATTGAAATTTAGGTTTTTAGTGTTGCGGTCTGTTAATTCAGCTTTTCAGAGGTTTCTGATGCTGAGTCTGACTCACAAGGTCTCCATGGTAATAGATTGGGGTTGTCATAGAAACTGAAGGACCACAGTTAAAAAGGCTCCAAATGGGACTCGTGTGTTTTCTCACACACTGACGTAGTTTGAATAGAAGATAGGGGCTTGAGACACAAGGGCAAAGGGTCATTTTGGTGGTGGCAGTTAATACATGCATGAATTTACACCAGTGTCAGTTATTAGGTTTTTAATGTCCAAATGGAAGCAAGAGCAGTTCATTAACAAGCTTAAAGTAGGTCCTGTTGTCCTACAACAGAAGGCACCCTTATAACATGTCTATGCGAATGCAGAATAAGCCACTTTCATTCTGCAGAGACTAAAATTATATGCAATAGTATTAAATATAGTATGCACATACTGTATCTATAAAGAAGTAAACATTCCCGACCTGACAGAGTTTTGACATGCAGTGGAATACGTAATCGAAAACTATCTTAACTAATGTGTATTCTAGAAATTATTTAAATTGAAATTCAATTAATATGAGTTTTTTTTAAACCTTATATTAATTGAGAGACTAAATCAAACTGGGGAATCATTTAAAATTCTGTTTAAAAAAAAGATGAAATTATTAAAAATGGTGACCATTTACCGTATCAAAAATACCTTCCCTTGAACATTCATTAAAAAAAATTACAAAAGTGGACAAACGCTTGTTCAAAAGGTTTTTTTTTTTTAAATAAATTGAGCAAGGACTTGTTAAATCGTTCTAAAGTGACAGTTAAGACTTTTATATTGTTACAAAAAAAGAATAATTCTAATAGATGCTGTTCTTTTGTACGTTCTCAAAAATATATAGTAATTTCCACAAAAATATTAAGCAAAATAACTTTTCAACATTGATAATATAACTGGAGCCTGGAGGAGCAGCTGCTGAAAATTCAGCTTTGACACGGCTAAATTACATTTGACATTAATAAATTGCATTTTAAAATACATTAAAAAGAAAAGTCATGTTAAATTGCAATAATATTGCACAGTATTACTGTTTTTAATGCGTTTTTATCCAGTTATGCTGACTTGAGGGCCCCAAACTTTTGAACAAATGTATTTGTTAACTGTTTAATAGTCAAATATTTATAAATGTCTTTCTCTGCGGCATCTAATACACTTGATGCATAAATATATATTTTAAAAAATGTTACTTTTTTTTTTTTTTTGTTAATAATAAAGTAACAAAAATAAAACTATAAATGTATAATCTATAAAACGTCCACATCATACTGATTCTTTTCCCATGAAGCCTCTTTCTGCTTAGCAAGAAGGCTGTTTTTGGGAAACAGTCAGTTTATTAGATGTGGGACGTCCCACACCAATTTCATCTCTTGGCCTCTTTAGCTCAAGTCTCTGTTTGAAGTGATTGTGCTTTAAAGTGCTTTCAGAATTAGACAGTTGTGTGTCACTCTTGTTTTCTGATCAAGAGACTCTAAAGGGGAACTGTAAGTGGCAAATATGACTGTGGACTGTCTCTTAGACGCTGTGTCTCCGGTTATGGATCATGGCCACAATGTGCGAAAGGTCTAAACTCTTCATCATCACCTCCATAAATTCTTCATCAGTACGTGCCCCTGCTACAAACTCCTCCAGCGACAGCTCCCCTGTTGAATGGAGAACAGTTAGCGATTATAGACAGGGGAAACATAATCATACTCTCTTAAAGATTGAATACGTTTCTTAAGATTAGAATCTTATTTTAATTCTCACCATCTCCATTGACGTCGATCCTATCAAACACTCTGTTTGTGAACTCCTCGGCACTCGATTCCTGCGACTCACTTCCATTGATGGCACGGATGGCCTAATGTAAAAAAAAAGAAAAGAAAAAGGATTTATATTCTCTTTTCATAGCCATCTAGTGCAGTTTGTACTAACATTATCTTTCCTACCTTTATGATATTCAGGAGCTCGTGTCTGTCTATGCAGCCGTTGCCATCAACATCATAAAGTCTGAAATACCAGCGCAGTTTGTGCTCCATTTTGCCTCTCATTACAAGACTGAGAGCAGCCACATACTCCATGAAGTCTATATAACCGTCCTGCAAAAGAGACAGACTCCGTTAAGAAACATGATACATTTTAAACACTTGAGACCATTGTGACTGATGTGATACACTTCATATGTACCGTTTTATGTCTGAGATGGTTGGTTTGCTTTATGGCTTAGAACAAATGAATAAAATACATCTGGAACGAAGTTAGCTGAAAGAGGAGTGACCTTTGAGATCTGTCTACCAATCGGCATCCACATCTGGAACTGTCTGTTTTATATTTAATAAGTTGTAATATGTTTTATATTAGGTATGTGTTCCCACATTAGTCCGTAATGAATCCTAAAGCAGCTGGATGTCCTTTGTTGTTCTCTTATTTATGTGATGGAGGTGTGGAGGATCACGACTGGGATGATGAGGATGCCCTCTGGAGGATTACTGCCAATTCCAAGGTCTGCGTCTGAGACACGGACACCAGCCGCTTGTCGCAGACATAATCCTCAGGTCAACACGTTTTCCTCTGAATGACACAGATCCCAGGTGTCTAGGGCAGTGTCACGGAGGAAGGTCATGGGCAACGTTGAGGTTTGTCAATGTGGAGATATATGGATATTCTATATGGCATAGTTGCATATTGTTGAGTAATTGATCAGACATGCGTTTACTGGTATTCGTAGTGTGTAAAAGTCTGGAAAGTTTAACATTAGTAAAGATGCATCTTATTTCCAACTTTAAAAAAGAAAAGATATCTATATAATGCAGGCCTCAATAATATTTGTGCCACTTATTAATCATTTGATAAATCAATTATAGGATAAATTATGAAATGTGTAATCATGGATAAAAATAATTTCAAAATGTAAAGGAAAAAAAAAAAACGAATAGAAAATCATTAAAATGGTCATTATGAAAATAATACAACAGTTTGATTTACAACGTCACAATGTCAGATTTGACAAAACAACCACTGTAATCAAATTATAAAGCATCATAAAAAGCATTGTGAAAATTGACATCCAAAAATAAGAAACAATATATCCTACAACATTATAAAATACTAATTGATTAAAAGCTATACAGTCCACAAAACGTAAGTCTTAAGTGTCAATTTTCGATTTGATTGAGATTTATACATCATCTGAAAGCTGAATAAATAAGCTTTCCATTGATGTATGGTTTGTTAGGATCTTTTTGAAAATCTGGAATCTGAGGGTGCAAAAAAAATCTAAATATTGAGAAAATCGCCTTTAAATTTGTCCAAATGAAGTTCTTAGCAATGCATATTACTAATCAAAAATTAAGTTTTGATATATTTACGGTATGAAATTTACAAAATATATTCATGGAACATGATCTTTACTTAATATCCTAATGATTTTTGGCATAAAAGAAAAATCGATAATTTTGACCCATACAATGTATTTTTGGTTATTGCTACAAATATACCCCAGCGACTTAAGACTAGTTTTGTGCTCCAGGGTAACATATACATAAACATATATATATATATATATATATATATATATACACAAACTCATGCAAAAAATATATATTAAAGCTTATTTTTTACACTGTTATTACCAATTGGGTTATAATCTCCTTTTTAATTAGTCTTTTTATCAATTTTCCTAGTATTATTGATTTCCCTGATCAAGGAGGGAGGCACAATAGTAAAGGGAAGTGGAGAGATTTAGCTTGACGATGCATGTTGACTTTAAGACAAAGGTAATGACATACTCATTAAATAAGATAATTAAGATGAACATATCTGAAATGCATGCTGGGAATCTTGTAATAAAATGCTTATATTATAATATATTATATATATTATATAAACAGTTTTTGTGCCGAAAATCCCATTGGGACCCAATTATGAAAACATGTTTTGGAGTGGAGAAATAAAACAGTTGTTACTGCACGTGAATGGGATTGGTTTCTATAATACAATCTCAAACCTGTTCAGCAATCTGTAAATCTCAATCTCATAGATAAGCTCATTATTCATTGTATTAACACGAGTCTGTAAATAAAAGCTGACATGAAGTGCCAAATATAGCCCTATAAATATAGAGCCAGACAACACGATAAGAATGATCTGAGATTTGCTCGGATCTGATTTGATAAATAATGAACTCACGTGTGCTGACCTGTGTACAGTGATAGGCAAATATGTGTTTATATACACACTACCATTCAAAAGTTTGGGGTCTAGATTTTTAAAATGTTTTTAAAGTATCTTAATGCTCACCAAAATTGCTTTTATTTGATCAAGATATAATAATCAGTAATATTGTGAAATACAATTTGAATAATGTGAATTAAATTTAAAATGACTGTGTTCTATATTTAATATATTTCAAAGCTGAATTTTCAGCAGCCATTAGTCCAGTCGTTGGAGTCAAATGATCCCTCAGAAATCATTCTAATATGTTGATTTGGTTCTCAGAAAAACATTTTTTATTATTATCAATGTTGAAAAGAGTTGTGCTGCTTAATATTTTCGTGGAAATTGTGATATTTTATTTTTTCAAGATTCTTTGATGAATGTAAAGTTCAAAACAGCAGCGATTATTTGAAATAGAAATCTTTTGTAAAACTTTTTGTAATCTTTCCTGTCTTTTTGATCAATTAGTTCATCCTCACTGGATAAAAGTATTAATAAAAAAAAAATTATTAAAAAAAATCATACTTTTGAACAGTATATACACCAAATCTGTATATACAGTGTATATGTAAAATCTGATTTAACAGAATGCAATGAGTCTCAAAACCTGCATATTATAACCAGTGTTTTAATAAAAACTGAAACGTCAAATACTCCAGCTATGCTGAAACCGTCTTTTAAAGGGGTCCTATTATGCTCTTTTACAAAGTCTTGATTTTGTTTTGGGGGTGTACTAGAACAGGCTCTAATACTAGGTTATTCGAAAAACATATTATTTTTCACATATTTTACATTATTACAACACCTCTCTCCTCAGTCTGGCATGAACGGCTCGAATAGTTCCTGTATCAAATGAAGGCCCGCCTTCTGAAATACAAAATGTGCTGTGATTGGTTAGCTGGGCCAGTGTGTGTTGTGATTGGCAGCACTCGGCGCCTGGTCGGGAAATGTCATGCCCCTTACCATAGCCACCTGCCAGCTTCAGTGTAAATATTGCGTCAAAATCAAATCAATTTGAGCGCGATTTAAACCCGGATGATTGTAACCACTCTTAAGTTCGTCTGCCTTGTGAAAACTAACATGTCTCCGACATAGTGATGATAACACTCGTTGCCTTCTGTAGTGCAGCTCAACCAGGTCTTGTCCCATTCGTCGATATTTGTGATATCACAAATCCCGGAAAATATGCGTTGTAGTCCAAATGAGTCATTCGTTGTAGTTTTTGAAAAGTGATTTCTATTAAATAAAATATCTCCTTTTGAATTGGACTTTGAGCTTTGTAACTTTGCAGCTCTTTTTTTATGCTCAAACAGCAACATTACAGACTTACTAAAGTTGAAAAAGTGAAAAAGCATAATAGCACCCCTTTAATGCAGAAAGTTTTCAAAGGCATCCTTAGCAACTGTTACTATCCACTCAAAATGAATGTTCACTCACCTTGTTCATGTCAAATGTGCGGAACATCTGCTCGATGTAGGCATTGGCCTCTTGATCCAGACCTCTGAGCCCGAAGAACTGTTTGAACTCATGCAGCGTGAGCTGACCAGATGGACACTCAGTCATGAACTTCTTATACCACAGATGCATTTCAACGGCCTGCAGGTCGTCCACGGTGCTGCCCGTCGAATTCCCCATCGCTGAACTGAGAACTGATTGTTTTGGCGAGCAAGACTGGAGCTACTCTGTCAGAAATCCCAACTGGTCTGCTGTGCAGGCGAGTGTTTCGCTTCTCACAGACACACGACACTGGAACCTAAGAGAGAGGTGGGCACCCTCAAGAGGTTTTTGTACTGGCCTGGGATCAGACACGCCCCACCAACTCCATCTTATTGATATTAACTGCGACTAATCCAGCTCACTGTGTATGTGAGGCTTAAGGATGACCGTGGCTGGGATGGCCATTGGTTATTGCATGTGCGCTTGGGGACATGCTGACAAATGTTCCCATGTGACGGCCTGTGAACAGATGCAACTGTGTCAGCATTTCTTGTATGCAAGTTCGTTCGAAGTTTATTTTCAAATGATCCGCTGATAAATATTCATATGAATACATGTTAGAAGCCATGTCACAATTTTGAGCCATCATCATATGCCAAGGTAACAAGCTTCAGCAGATATATTTTTTTCATATATGACAAAGCCTTTACAATTGGCCTAATTACGTATCAATATTTGCAATCTTCCCAATGATTCCAAAACAATGCAGGTACGGACATTATAGTGGCAAAATTATATATAATGTATTGTATAATTTGTTGTATAATGGCAAAAATTATTGGAGCCTCCACATTCTTCACATGAAAAAAAACATTTTTCAATTTGTTACCATTTGATTGTCAAATTACACATCACATCCATATCACATGGGTTTATAAATTCAACAACAATAGTAATAATAGTTTTACCATTCAAAAGCTCACATATCATAGACAGTATAACAGTAATGAAATGTGTCCTTTGAGATACGGTTCCACAAGAAATTAAGCCTATTATAACATTCAGAGATCCAAAATGCTGTGTATTCCTCTAAAACTTAGTCTTTTCTGGAAAGTTTCTAAAAATGCATTTTGGTGAGCATGACAGTACTTTGTTCTCAGAACACAGAGTTTTCCATTACAGAGTTTCCATTACTGATGTTTTGGATAAGTAGTAATATAGACAATATTCAAAGCTTGTGTTCCTAAAATGGGGTACTGGCACACATAGTCACAATCTGCCCATAAGAAAACTTCATTGGACCCTTTTCACAGTCTGTGATGACGTGTTTCCATAGTTACTACAATTGTAAATCAGCGTTTCTTGATATTTTATTTTTTAATGAATTTATTGTAGCATACATTATAGCGCTATACTTTGAGTTATATATTTTTTGCCATTAAATGATTAAAAACAATCAAATCAATACAAAAATAGCTGTGAGGGTGTTGTTAATCAATCTATTTTTTTCTTTTTCTGTTTTGGAAAATCAAGGAAACCCTACAGTGATTTCTTTCTTTTGCTACTGAAGCAAATGGGAATACAAAAATCATATTTGCTGTTGCCTCCCATTCACCACTATAGAAGTTTACCAAACTCCGGGTTATTATCATTAACTAAAACCATAAAAATAAACATTAATATTACTCGAAATGAATAAACATGGCCTAAAATGACTAAAATGATATATTTATTATATAAAAATAAAATAATAAATAAAACTGTAATGGTACATCAGTGATGCTGAAGTAGCACTGCTCACTTCTGAGAACCCCTGAAATGTGAAAGAGGTCCAATAAATCTTATGTTGGAGCTGAATTGGTTCAGGTTACCCCACACAAATGATGATGATTAGAGTTTCGTCTCTTACTGATGATACAAATTCCCACTTGTTTCAGAATATATTTTACTATGATTATTTAAAGTTACTCTTTTACCCAACATACTGTATATTTGCTCCAACCACAGACATTAAATAAAATAAAGTTGGGTAAAATATACATATGTGCTAATGGTAATGATTTGGCTCTTCTCCCTGACTATTAATCTACATTCAGTGAATATGCAAAAAAAAAAGATTGCTAGGGTAAAAACAGCGCTGTTTAGGATTAACTTTGAGGCAAACCGAGTTACTATGAGCTTAACCAACTTTTCTTCAGTGTTTTCTTCTGGTAGAATACTGGTTTAGACCTGAAAACCAGGTGCTGTGTTCAATCTTCAGTCTGTCAGGTGTGGTTATAACAGTGGTGGACTCTCCCTTAACCTCTAGACCAGGGTTCCTCAAATCTTACCCTGGAGGTCCAATGCGCTGCAGAGTTTAGCTCCAACCCTGATCAAACTCACCTACCTGTGATTTTCTAATGATCCTGAAGACATTGATTAGCATGCTCCATTGCATGTGAGCTTGGGGACATGCTGACAAATGTTCCCATGTGACGGCCTGTGAACAGATGCAACTGTGTCAGCATTTCTTGTATGCAAGTTCTTTCGAAGTTTATTTTCAAATGATCAGCTGATATATATTCATATGAATACATGTTAGAAGCCATGTCACAATTTTGAGCCATCATCATATGCCAAGGTAACAAGCTTCAGCAGATATATTTTTTTTCATATATGACAAAGCCTTTACAATTGGCCTAATTACGTATCAATATTTGCAATCTTCCTAATGATTCCAAAACAATGCAGGTATGGCCATTATAGTGGCAAAATTATATATAATGTATTGTATAATGCCAAAAAAATCATTGGAGCCTCCACATTCTTCACATGAAAAAAAAACATTTTTCAATTTGTTACCATTTGATTGTCAAATTACACATCACATCCATATTACATGGGTTTATAAATTCAACAATAATAGTAATAATAGTTTTACCATTCAAAAGCTCACATATCATAGACAGTACAACAGGAATGAAATGTGTCCTTTGAGATACGGTTCCACAAGAAATTAAGCCTATTATAACATTCTTTGAGGCAAACCGAGTTACTATGAGCTTAACCAACTTTTCTTCAGTGTTTTCTTCTGGTAGAATACTGGTTTAGACCTGAAAACCAGGTGCTGTGTTCAATCTTCAGTCTGTCAGGTGTGGTTATAACAGTGGTGGACTCTCCCTTAACCTCTAGACCAGGGTTCCTCAAATCTTACCCTGGAGGTCCAATGCGCTGCAGAGTTTAGCTCCAACCCTGATCAAACTCACCTACCTGTGATTTTCTAATGATCCTGAAGACATTGATTAGCATGCTCAGGTGTGTTTGATTAGGGTTAGAGCTAAACTCTGCAGGAAAGTGGATCTCGTGGGCCAGATTTGAGGATCCCTGCTCTAGACCTTTCAATGAGCCCTTTGAAATGAACAAAAACTCAAGACTGCGACATACAACTCAAGTAGTACAGAAACATTACAGACTTCTACATGTACCGATGCATTGATATTGTTCTCCCTGGAGTCTATAAATCCATTTAAGATCCAGGAATTATTGTTTTCCAGGAACGTAAGCACTTTATGTCCTTCATCAGTCTGACTCTGTTTCGCTGCTGGAGAGCATCTCTATGGACGTCCTACTGCGGCTTCTGGTCCACCAGTGTAGGCTCCTATGAATAGAATCGAATACCGCTACCGTGTATCTGGCAAATACCGACATCCACTTGATCACTTCCAAAAAACAGTTCACAGAGCGAGATACAAAGCTGACAAACACTGTGGTGTAGTGTGCCAGAAGAACGAGACTGCGTCCCAACTGTTTTCCATAATTAATAATCATGTTAAGCTTTAAATCATGTCGTCCCGTTCTGTTTTGAACCATGATGTAACTATAAACCTAAAATAATAGTTGTAACTGGTTCCTATTATCTCTTGCAAACAACCATATCTAATTTAGTTTGATTCTACATTTTATTTTTGTGGACGGTCCCTTGGTGTACAGTTATGCGGCTCACTGTGTCACTAGTAGTTTTCACACGCTCCCTTGCGCGGTCCAATCACGGCGTTGCGTTTCTGTTTCCGGGATGTGTGGTGATGTGGCTCTAAAATCCTGGAGGCGAAATTGATCAAATAAACCACGCGGCTCTTCCCTGCGCCTATTACACAGGTAAGTTTTATGCTTAAATAACATTAACAAGATGGCTCTAAATGTATTCAGCAGCTGACATGCACAAACACAAGTAACGTTACATTTATAAATATCGTTCGAGTTGTTTACGAATCCTCAGCTAGAGCCCAGTTACAGCTTGCGTTCGTTACTGCCGCTCATTGGGCTTTAATGATGCCATTTTATAACCAAAAATAAAAGTCATACCTTTATATGTGTTCATGTGTTCTTATACCAATCGATTTTAAAAAATACAAGGAAGAAGAGTCGCTCAATAGTCTTTGCTGTTGTGTAGACAAAATGAAAGCGACGCAGCCGCAGTCGCCCGTTTCTCTGTTTCGACGTTGTTCGGTTCTGTTCGTTTTTCTCCGATTTATGGCTCTGTTAAAGGTGGTTATTTATTATCAGGAAATACAGTCAGGTATTGTTGTTATACAGGCGTTCACGCCTCCTGTAGTTATTGTCAGTACAGGGGACACACATTACCTCACAGATTTGAGCTCATCAAGTGTTCTAGTTATGCATTTTGAGTTATGCATATGATGTGCTCACAGTCTACAGTTATAAGCAATGGGAAATACAAGTATATAAACTAACAAATATTCATTTCAGACTAACCATTCTGTAAGATCCTTTCCTTTATGCAACCTATATTTGTTTTATTAATGTGGTGTAATGCAACAGTGAGGCGTGATGCAGAACAGAAGCGTTATAGTTATATAAACTGAATATTTAATGCCAAACTGGTAATTAATAGTGAGTGCCATTTAATTTAAAGAGGCCAGATGGTATTTCAAAGGTTTGATTTGAATAATTACCTTTGTCACATTCCATTGTATTACTAGTTGTTGGTTGCCTGATACTGGATCTTGAGAGCCAAGTGACCCTTTTAGGTAATGGGGTCATGATTCACCGAAGTTCTGCCCTCATGGAACATTAAAATGAAAATGTTCACTAATTCTGTAATCATTTGAACTTTTGATGTCGTTGTGCATACGTGTGAGTTGTGTCCCAGATGGGAAGTCCTTATTTGATTCATATGATTATATGATTCTGGCTTTATCTTTGCTTGTGTACTGAATGTGTCAGAGCAGTTTCAGTAATGCACACAATACAGAGCTTGATACAAAATACTCTGTGCATTTACATGCAGGTCAGCCATGTTTAGCCGGCTGACCCAAGGGGTGTCCTCTGTCCTCCAGGAGCTCTCGGGTGAGGAACGCTCCGATGGAGACTTCCAGGTGAGTAGACAAAATCTGAACAATCCTTGGAGTGATATTTTGGGTCAATACCAAGAAACTTTGTGGAACACACATGGACATTGCAGTTACTCAAATAATTATAGTAACACATTTCCACATTTAAGTACTTATTTACAGATTTATGAGTTAGTTTACAAGCCTTTTACCATCTTAAAATGATTTGCATGGATAGACCACTAAAGGCCCGTTCACACCAAAGACAATCAGAATCAGAATCAGAAATCAGAAAGAGCTTTATTGCCAAGTATGTTTGCACATACAAGGAATTTGTTATAGTGTCACAAGCTTCCAGTACACTGAGACAACAACAACACACAGATAATAAAAATGAGATGTGAATAAAATACACATGCATAAATATAAACCACAAAAAAAAAAGAATAAATTGTATGTACAGGTGTGCTATAGATGGAATAGGAATATAATAAAATAAGTTGTAGGGATGTACTAGGGTTTAGGGTGATAAATAAGTATAAGGTTATTGCACATACTGTACTTTAATTGCACAATGGGAGAACATTAACTGTTCATGAGGTAGATTGCCTGGGGAAAGAAACTGAATGACCAATAATTATATGGTCGTTCTAAATTGAAAAGAATAGCAGAGTCCATAAAACAACTGTAACAGCACAGACGAACGATATCATTGGAATCACTTTCAGAATGATTTTTTCCCCCAGCTGATAAAAGATAAAAAAAAACAATCAAAATCCATCCGACTTTAAAGAGCTTGAGCATTTAAAAATGGCAGATGACAAAACTGGAGCGAATGCTTAGAACAAACAGACCGTTATTGTGCGTTGTGGTGTGGATGGTAATATAGTTATCTTTACAGTTATTGTTCTTGGTGTGAATGGGCCTTAAGAATAAGAACAAACAAGAACAGTGCTATGTTAACACCATTTGATATTAAAGTTGAAATGAAATGGAAGTAGCAACAGATCTTACCTTCTATATTGTGACATTTACATTTATTCATATGGCAGATGCTTTTATCCAAAGCGACTTACAGTTGAGGAATACAACAAGCGATTTACCATAAGATGACAATAAACACGAGAAGCTGTGTTGCATGCTCTGTTAGGAAGGGTCTGATCTTCCTGATGCTGTGTAGTGTGAACCTGCATGATCCTACTGTATTTGCAATATGATCTTTAAAGGTCAGCTTGTCATCAAGGATCACCCCCAAGATTCTTTTTACACATATATCTGAACAGAATAACAAAAAATTTAAAATGTAGGGTGCCAACTTGGTTCTGTTCAACGGTTGTTGACTGGATTTTGAGATATGGGCATTGCACTCAAAAATATAATGAGAGCTTGCAGTCATTTGTGGGTGGAATTTATGTGAACTAAATGTTTGGAGAAGTCTGGCATATGGACGAAAGTCTGATATTTCACTGGAAGATCAAGTTGACATTTTGATTTAAAAGAAATGAGTAAATACATTTTGATAACTTTTTATATAATGAAACCAACCGAGTCTTATGAAAATGTATGATTTTTAGAAAAAAGTAAGCATGGAGCTCCACCCCTAAATCTAACCATCACTGTGGCATAAGCAGATCGTATGAATGAGTTTGTATGAATACAAATGAATTAGCCGCCAAAATGTAAAATAGTTGCCATGAGATTCTGTTAAATGAAACGCATACATGGATGAATTATTCACAATAAGATCTATAACATGCATTTGGAAAATAGGGTGAATTTAATATTTAAATTAGTCATATTATGTTGCTAAAAAGAACATTATTTTGTGTATTTGGTGTAATGAAATGTGTTTATGCGGTTTAAGGGTCAAAAAACACATTATTTTCCACATACTGTACATTATTGTTTCTCCTCTATGCCCTGCCTTTCTGAAACGCGTCGATTTTTTACAAAGCTCATCGCTCTGAAAAGCGAGGTGTGCTCTGATTGGCCAGCTATCCAGTGTGTTGTGATTGGCTGAATACCTCAAGCATGTGACGGAAATGTTACGCCCCTCACCATACTGTGATGCCGTGTTCCGGAGCGACGAGACAAAAACATTAAAACCCATTATAAACGAGACATTTGTTGCATCCAGTGGGGACATAATTACGGATTATAATGACTTATATTGTTTTTTTACGAGTTGCATTGCAACGCGCCGCATAAACATAAAACCATGTCTGCATTTGTGATCGGAGAAATGACAAACTACAAACGCTACTCTACACTGCTCAAAACTCACATTTGAATCGTCAGTGGCAAATTGTTTAATATATAAAAAACGTACTTACAGTCTGTGAGTCAGAACAGCCGGCGTTGTAGTCTACTCTACCAGGATCAGGAAACAGTCCTCCATAAAATGCGCTGGACACATCGGAATATTTAGGTTGAACTGTTCTGGAACAGTGTTGTAAATACAACTTAACCACTGATTTCTAGTCGTG
>NW_015505314.1:210544-219375 GCF_001515645.1 Sinocyclocheilus grahami | reverse complement strand
GCAACCACATGTGACGACCCCGGGCTGGACTCCGCTTCGTCCACGGTGAAAGCCGATCCGGCGATCCACAGTGCAAAGTTGATGTATTTCATTAGCGACTAGCACGGATCAGCTCCAAGCATGACGAAGCGGATATCGTCCTCTTTTGGAAGGCCAAACAAAGTAGTTTCGCTTTCACAACGAAACACACAGCTTCTTCACGACATGGCGGCGGCGGCGGCAACAACAACACTACAGCGAGAATAAAAGTTATGCCTTCTTTCTTTGCGTGAGCATTTGGGTGGCGTTATGCAAATCTTCCCACATCATTCCCACACCCATATGTGGGGGCATGTTAGAACGAGCCGTTTTAGGTAGGTGCATTAATTTAAGTGGTCTATATGTATTTATCTGTATTTATATATTCTGTGGAAGGCGTAGGACCAAGAAATGTTCGTCCAATCAAAATGCTCGGTTCGAGCGTTTTAATTGTCTTTCCTACCTGCCTGTCAACGTATGTATTAGCATACCTCTGCGCACCCGGTTCGTGCAGACAGGATACGTCATCAGCACGTTCACGCATGCTATGCAGACAGAGCGAGAATGGCAGACAAATATCAACAACCTGATCTTCCTTCCTGGTATTGTAGTACTTTTAAAGTTTTCTCACCGGTGAATGATACATGATGTAGGCAGCCCAGCGGTTCCCAATTCCAGTCCTCGCGCATGTATTTTGCATGTCTCACTTAGTTAACACACCCGATTCAGATAACCAGCTCGTTAGAAGTGAGCTACGTGCATGAACTGTGTTCCGATCGATATGATCCCTACACAGTGTTCATTGCTCCCTCCTCCCTGAGCAGGGGAAATCCGTTGAAGTTTACTTCACTTCGGAACATGGGCTGCAATTTGGAACTGCTGATGTAGCCTACTGTAGTAATGTTGTCTCTGGTATTCTGGTCTGTGAGTGAGCGTATATGCGCTCACGGGGCGTGGCTTTGGACGGCGATTGCAGGGAGGGTGGGACGTTCGTTAAAATTAGCATTCAGGCTAAAGTTAGCATTTTCCAAGATCTCCTACTGCACCTTTAATATTAACATGTGGTTGGCAGGGAGTGATTATCCACCTAGAGAGCTCTCTCTAATTTTTGAATGTTGTCTTTGGAGCAGGATGGTCTGGTACCTCAGCCTCAGCCTGATGCTGAAGCATCCCCAGAGGGCTCGGGGCCCTCAGAAGAGGTCCTGGAGAGGCTGGCCCAGACCGAACAGCTGGTGGTTCAGCTGAAGGAGCTAATTCGAGAGAAGGACAGCCAGCACGCCAGCACTGAAAAACAGCTCAAGGTGTGGGCTTGCATAACGAGAAAAGAACAAACAAGTAGACCATGAATGTCAACAGGTCTGAAGCTTGATTTTGCATTTGCGACTGTTTTTGTTCTCATACAGGAGGAGAAAGAACAGGCAGAAGTCAAGTTTACAAAGCTTAAACTGCAGGCCAAAGCCAAGATGACTGCCCTAAACAAACAGCTTGCTGAACTGAAAGGACAAGAAGCATTGAACAGCAGTCAGGTAAAGAGATAAGCACATATTTGTGTATTTTCAGCATCAATTGGTCTTCGATATGTTTTTATAGTGTGCCAACTTAATATAATTATTACTAGTGGTGTATTCTATTGTTCATCTTACGCTCCCCTAAGAAGATGTGTAATAAATATGGGCGATTGCCAAATTCATTAAAGTTTTCTTAATGGCAGTATGTTAATGAAATGTTTGTTTAGAATTCAGAGAGCTCCTTCCAAATGGCTCCAGGAGTGGAGGAGGAACTCCAGCAGCTGAAAGAAAAGCTCAGTCAGGCAGAGTCGGCCAACAAGACCCTCCAACATCAACTCTGGGATGCTGAACAGCGTTTGAGAGAGGAAGGTCATGCAGAGCAGGTGTGTTCGCAGGTCCAATGATTCATTTAAGCACCATGAATAAGTGCTTATTTTGTTCACATCTTTAAATGTGTCATATGATGGTCCGTTCATTTGCAGCTACTGTTTTATTTCTGTAATAAACTAATCCCAGACTTTCACTCTCAAAGTCTATATCTACTGTTTTATTTTTCAAATGTCATCCAGGTGCGAACTCTACAGGCTGTGGTGAAGGAGAAAGATGTGCGATTTCAAGAACAAATACTCAAACATGAGCAGGAACTCCTCAATCTCACACAGGCCTCAAATGACCCTGACTTACAGCAGGTGTGTTTGCATTTCTCATGTTTGCATTTTTCATGTTCCAAAAAGGATATTTTGGTAAAGCATTAAATGTGATTAATAGTGTGTGTCACGAGCTTAGGTTTTTTCTTTAATCCATAAGTAATCAATACTATTATAAGAATATATATATACACACACACACACACACATAAATTATCAGTAAACAAAGATGTAAGATGGGGCATGTAAGAGCAGCAATGCCAGAATAACATTGTCTTGCTGTTTCCATATTTGTTGGCTTTTTGTTTTGGAGACCCTGAAGTGTTGTAGCCAAATTTGTGTGTTATTATAAAGCATGAAATCATAGCTCATAATGTTATCATGGCAATTTTGATGTAAGCTTTCTTGCATGGTGCATGCATTTCCACCTTCTATGAGCAGCGTCCAACTCATCTTATGTTTTTGTTCATGTTGTTGGACAGGAATTAAGAAAGAACGGGCGGATTAACAAAAATCATAAATCAAACCCTGCAGCTTTTTTAGGATGTCTATCAATACACATGGTTCTATTTTGCTTTAATCCTACTTATTGTTTTACAGGCTCTTTGTGCATCCCAGCAGCACATAGAGGAGTTGGAGGAGTCCTTGCGTTCTCGTTCAGAAGTCCTAGAAATGTTGCAGCAGGAACTCAACAGTGCAGACCAGCAGAAACAGGTCAGCACAACACATGGTTTACACTGTGTCCTGGTAATTTTTTAAAGCAAAATATGTTACAAATCCTCAGTCAGTTAAGAGATTTTTTTTCTTAACAACATACAGCTTTCTGGTGATTTTCAACCAGTGAGATTTCACTGAGGGTAGGGATACCCAGCAGTGTGATTTAAAAATAGAATCCAAGTAACCAACAGAATTTCTTGTTGCATGCTGTGGTCACAGCTGGTTGGACAAAAATATTTTTTTAGGATTATAGACCCTTTAGCAAGATTATAAACATGATGAATGTTTCATTTGTACAGATTCTGACTGCACAGTTCAGGCAGATGGAGTTTGTTGCAGCAGGAACTCAACAGTGCAGACCAGCAGAAACAGGTCAGCACAACACATATAGTTTACACTGTGTCCTGGTAATTTTTGAAAGCAAAATATGTTACAAATCCTCACAGTCAATTGAGATTTTTTTTTCTTAACAACATACAGCTTTCTGGTGATTTTGTGGTCACAGCTGGTTGGACAAAAATATTTTTTTAGGATTATAGACCCTTTAGCAAGATTATAAACATGATGAATGTTTCATTTGTACAGATTCTGACTGCACAGTTCAGGCAGATGGAGTTGGAGTTGGCAGAAGCCCAGAGACTGAGAGAAGAGGAGAGGCAGCAGTGGGCAATGCGTGTTGAGGAAGAACTCCAGGCTCTTAGAGCCAGACTAGAGGCTTCGGAGATTGAGAGAGAACAGACAGTCAATTCTCTCAACACTGAATTGCTGAAAAAGACCACAGAGATGGATGAAATGAGAGGAAAAGTTGAATCTGCTGAAAGAGAGAAAGAAGAAACGCTGGAGAAATTGAAAGAAAAAGAAAATGGCTTTGAGGCAGAGCAGGCCAAAATGAAAGTATGTCTAGAAGCCAGATTGGAGACATCAGAGAGTGGGAGAGAGCAGACCATCAGTGCACTCAGCATCAACGTCACCCAACTTAATGCTGAATTGCTGAAAAAGACCACAGAGTTGGATGAGATGAGAGCAAAACTTGAATCTGGGCAAAGAGAGAAAGAAGAAATGCTGGAGAAAATGAAAAAGAAAGAGAATAGCTTTGAGGCAGAGCTGACCAACATGAAAGTATCTCTAGAAACTAGATTAGAAACATTAGAAAATGAAAAAGAGCAGACCATCAGTGCCCTCAATGCTGAGTTACTGAGAAAGACAGCAGAGGTGGATGAAATGAGAGCAAAATTTGAATCTGAAGAAAGAGAGAACAAAGTGCTGGAGAAATTTAAAGAGAGAGAGACTAGCTTTGAGGCAGAGCTGGCCAACATGAACGTATCTCTAGAAGCCAGATTAGAAACAACAGAAAGTGAAAAAGAGCAGACCATCGGTGCTCTCAATACTGAGTTACTGAAAAAGACCACAGAGTTGGATGAACTGAGAGAAAAACTTTCAGCTGAGGAGAGAGTTGTTGAGGAAGAACTCCAGGCTCTTAGAGCCAGACTAGAGGCTTCGGAGATTGAGAGAGAACAGACAGTCAATTCTCTCAACACTGAATTGCTGAAAAAGACCACAGAGTTGGATGAGATGAGAGCAAAACTTGAATCTGGGCAAAGAGAGAAAGAAGAAATGCTGGAGAAAATGAAAAAGAAAGAGAATAGCTTTGAGGCAGAGCTGACCAACATGAAAGTATCTCTAGAAACTAAATTAGAAACATTAGAAAATGAAAAAGAGCAGACCATCAGTGCCCTCAATGCTGAGTTACTGAGAAAGACAGCAGAGGTGGATGAAATGAGAGCAAAATTTGAATCTGAAGAAAGAGAGAACAAAGTGCTGGAGAAATTTAAAGAGAGAGAGACTAGCTTTGAGGCAGAGCTGGCCAACATGAACGTATCTCTAGAAGCCAGATTAGAAACAACAGAAAGTGAAAAAGAGCAGACCATCGGTGCTCTCAATACTGAGTTACTGAAAAAGACCACAGAGTTGGATGAACTGAGAGAAAAACTTTCAGCTGAGGAGAGAGAAAGACTGGAGACATTACAAGAGAGACAAACAAGGTTTGAGACAGAGCTGGCCAACATGCAAGCCTGTCTGGAAGTTGCAGAAAAACAGAAAGAGGAAATGACAAAGAAGCTAGAGGTGGAGGTGGCAAGTCACATGGAAGAGCTTCATCATCTTCAGGAAAAGCTCAATGAAGTGGACAGAGTAAGGGAAGAAGAATCTAAGAGTGAAACAGATCACTTAGCACAGATGCAAAAAGAGCTTGAGTCCTTAAGAGAGACACTGGATGCCAATAAAGAGGAACAGAAAGCAGGACTGCAAGCCAAGGATGCACTGGAGAAACTTTGGATAGGGATTCGGAATTTGACAACTGCTGGGGAGGCAGAGGTGGAAATATCCATTCCTACTGACCCTGCACAGTTCTTAGAGGTGTTACCTGCTCTAGAAGCTCAGCTGGGCAACCTTACAGATGAACAGCAGGAGAGTCAAGCACGCTTGTCCCATATCACACTCACTCTACAATCTCTGCAAGGTAAACAGCCCAGGAGAACAAAGTTCAAAGCCGTTTTTGTGGTTTGAGTAAACTGTCCTTGGAAGCATTTTATCAAAAAATGCCACAACATAGGGCAAATAGTTTGTACTGTGATCAAACAGTAATTATGTCTTAATGCACCTGATGCTCTAGGTCAACTGGATGGGAGCACAGCTGAGAGAGAGGAAGCAGTTGCTAGGATACGGGAACTAGAGGAACAACTTCTCACTGTTCAGGTAGGAAAATTGCAAAATATGTTGGAGTTTTAAACATTGACACTAGGGTTGGGCCGATAGACGATGCCATCGTCCATCGCTGATGGCTGATAGACATCACGATGTTGAACCAGCATCGTGATTCCCCCCAAATCCCAACACCGTGTTCGGAAAGAAAATGACGTGTAGGCGGAACCCCTAAAGGGAATAAATACGAGATGGGAGGAAAATATATATTTCAATATTTTTCCTCGCAGTTATATAATTGGGTAATTATACTACATATATATTTAAGCATCAGGGAGCCACTATTATACCTGGCATTGAAACTGGCATCGTGCTTTTGAATGCACGATCGCTTTTTGTTTCACTATCACTTTCGAGATTCGCGATCGCACGTACTCTGTTTATACTATGGAGCGGCAGTACTTGCCACACATTTTACAAGATTATATGTTTGTCAGTGGTACTGAGGATCTGCAAATCATTCGCCATCGTCCTCAGTCATCTCTCCTTACTCTGTTTATGTGGTAAGTGAAATTTTATGTACTGTAATGTAACAGGCAACCGTTAGACCGTGTCTACACCGGACGCAACAGTTGTCGTGTCGTGTCGCGCCGCATCAGCTAAAGTCTATCTACACTGGACGTGACAAAGCGACCGTTGAAAATCATTTGAAATTTGTGTCAGCACGTCATAAATAGAATGCGGCAGCAGTTTACTGTCGGGATTTGTCGTGTCACGCCGCACCGCGTATCGCTTCCAGTGTAGACAGCATCACTGATTATAATGAGTTCTATAGACTAGGGATGGGCGATATCTTATCGTTTGCGATATACCGGTAAAAATTCTCCCCACGATAAGAATTAGTCTTCCTGCGATAATAACGATAAAGTCTAGTTGTTGACATATTTCTGTGTGCGACAGTGCGGAGCGACATGACAGAAAGCGGACGTGAAATTGAGGAAGAGTAGCCTATATCGCTAAATGAGGAGCTCGAGCTGTAACTGGTTTGGTCAGGGCTGTACAGTGCACAAAAAATCGGTCTAAATAAATGTACTACAGTAGCACGTGTGCGATACAGTATTGCATGTGTATGAGCCATTTTACAAAACTGTTGTCCAACAAAGATATAATTTATTGACATGCATTTTCTCCAAATTAACTTAACACCATTAAGTCGAGTGTTTGAAATACTTCTTTTTGTGACCAGATGTGCCCGGCAAAACACTTTTTTTTTTTATCAGATAATTTGTATTTGTGAATGACAATGAATTTGTCATTACATTGTTTAGAGCATTAAAAAAAAGATATTTCATTAATAAGTTATGCTACGTCCTTGGTAGAGGACATCGGGACTCAATTTCTTTAAAAACTAAAAATAAAAAGACATGAATGAACATGCATAGGCAAAAACAATTTATTTATTTTTAAATCACCAATACATTTTAGTTTTCAGGATTTTTTTTTTTACCAAACTTTGTATAAAGATAATTCTCAACTATGTTATAACAGAATGATTTGATTTACCATTTTTCTTCAAGCAAAATGTGTGTAAAATGGCCACAAACAGGTTTTCTCATTGTGTATATAGTGTATCTATAAGCTAAATCTAATTTGCATATTAATGTGTTTTTGGGGTAACGTAATGAAAAAAGAAGTGTAATATTGAGAGTAATAATTGACAAGATTTTCATAATAATATATCATATTTCATAGGAATATTAAAATATATTTTCTTTCCCTATTCATTTGTTGTGTCTCCCAAAATGCGTAATAAACATGCTTTTAGTCCCGGTGTCCTCATATGAGGACATGTATGAAATCAACCTCCTGTTTCATAACAGAAAGTCATATTTTTATTTGAAACCCCATAACATTTTCCTGAGATGTTGATTTATGACACAGTTTAAAAATGTGTCTGATTTAAATGACAATTACAAAATATCATATTTCCATAAGAGTGTCACTAAATTAATATCCGACATTTTTGAAGACCAAGGAGAGGGGGTGGTGGTCATGGTGAAACATCCAAACAATTAGTATCTCTGAAAAGCCCTGAATGTGCTCTGTACAGGACATTCAGACTTAACTGTGGCATGTATAGTCTCAGAGAAATTCACTAAAATATAATGTCCTCATATGAGGATGCAGGGTCTCAGGAGGTTAATGTTCACCCTATGTTGGGTAAAAATAGGAAAGATAATACTTTTCTTAAAAGAAACAGGATTCCCTGAATTATCGTCATTGATATCGTTATCGTAATAAATACCAGAAATACCGTGATATATTTTAAAGCCCATATCGCCCATCCCTACTATAGACTGATCTATATATAATACATCTCTATTATAGATCAGTGGTTCTATAGTATTTTGTCACGCCGCTCGCGTCCGGTGTAGACACGGCATAAGGAATCATGTTTTCCCTTATAAGGATTCACGCTTCGGGCACACCCCCTAACTCTTCTCCCACACCCCTTCCCCCGCTCGCCCCCGCCGATGTCATCGTCCATCGCATTAGGGCCTTTCGCACCGCAGGAACCTTTTCATAATACCAGAACTAATTGTGGAACTACCCACTTTTCGGCGTGTTCGCACCGCTGGAACTGGGAGTGATTTTTAGTACCGGACTGCCTTTTTCGAGAACCAAATTAGCTCCTACTCCAGAGCAGGGTCTAACCAGCACAACTGGTACTAATCGTGACGCAAGTAGACACTAATTGGCCAAACGCGTACGAAGACGCCCTCACCTGCCATGATTTAAAACACCGTGTAAACATACTGTAAGCATGTCAACTTATTTCACAAGTATGGAGAACAGCGATAGATGGACGGACGCTGAAGTGCTGGCACTTGTAGCAAATGTAGCACTGCCAGTTGTTGTTGGAGATTCTTAGTCCTCCTTTTCCGTTCTTTCAATCGCTTTACGTATACGTCGACTTTCCATGTCCACTGTGAAACCCGCGAGACACAACAAACACACAGCTCCGATCACAGCGTCCTCCATCCTCCTAATAATGTAATGTTGTTCTTTGTTTCTGTTGTTGAACGCCGCGCACAAATGACGACGCTGTTGACCGGCTTACGTCACTTCTTAGTACATACTCTCGGTGCGAATGCAACCCTATAAATAGTACTGGGAAATAGTTCGTGCAAAATCGTCCCAGTACGTTTAGTTCTGGAACTAAAGCGGTGCGAAAGGGCCT
>NW_015505314.1:192995-210015 GCF_001515645.1 Sinocyclocheilus grahami | reverse complement strand
TTCGCACCGCAGGAACCTTTTCATAGTACCAGAACTAATTGTGGAACTACCCACTTTTCGGCGTGTTCGCACCGCTGGAACTGGGAGTGATTTTTAGTACCGGACTGCCTTTTTTGAGAACCAAATTAGCTCCTACTCCAGAGCAGGGTCTAACCAGCACAACTGGTACTAATCGTGACGCAAGTAGACACTAATTGGCCAAACGCGTACGAAGACGCCCTCACCTGCCATGATTTAAAACACCGTGTAAACATACTGTAAGCATGTCAACTTATTTCACAAGTATGGAGAACAGCGATAGATGGACGGACGCTGAAGTGCTGGCACTTGTAGCAAATGTAGCACTGCCAGTTGTTGTTGGAGATTCTTAGTCCTCCTTTTCCGTTCTTTCAATCGCTTTACGTATACGTCGACTTTCCATGTCCACTGTGAAACCCGCGAGACACAACAAACACACAGCTCCGATCACAGCGTCCTCCATCCTCCTAATAATGTAATGTTGTTCTTTGTTTCTGTTGTTGAACGCCGCGCACAAATGACGACGCTGTTGACCGGCTTACGTCACTTCTTAGTACATACTCTCGGTGCGAATGCAACCCTATAAATAGTACTGGGAAATAGTTCGTGCAAAATCGTCCCAGTACGTTTAGTTCTGGAACTAAAGCGGTGCGAAAGGGCCTAATGTCTCACTGTATTTTGTAGACATCACCCAACCCTAATTGACACTGATAAATATTTGTTCTTGTTATTTATTTGAACTTATGAGTGTTTTGAATGCAATTAATAAGGAAATATTACTATCACTCATACTTAGGTGTTCAAAAAAAAGTACTTGGGGTTCTTGGTATTAAATCTGTCCTGCATTATTTTTGCTATGAATGAATGATGCTTAAAATTGTATGGATTGTTGTACAGAGCTCTGCTGTTATTTTCCTGATCAGATTTAGTATTTGCACCTAATGATCAGGACAAAAAAGATATTAATGCAATGGAGATGGTGCACAGAATTGTTTAGGGCAATGTGTCTGAATGGCAAACACATTTGGATGTATATAGCACAAGCTGTGTCTGGTGCGACAGACACAAGGTGACATTAATGCCTAGACGGTTTGTCTCACAACTTATCAGGTCAGAGATATCATAATCCTCTCGAATTTCATCCTCTGTTTCGATTACTGGCCCCCACATATAAGTGCATAATTATGAAGTATTAATAAAGGTATGGTCTGTAATAGCATTGAAATACCTGCAGTTACGGTGGCAATTCAATAAACAAGTGCACTCTCAGTAAGCATGCATTAGTGTAAACATACCGTTTGTCTTTCCAAGGTTACTGGTGAGTCATTATGTGATCATGTGACTGAGCTGTCTGTGAGGGATTTGGACAGGACACACCAGGGTGAGTTTAATGTTTGCCCTTGTGTAGCTGAATGTACTTTCTTTTTGTTTCTTTCAGTGACAGCAGTTCCATGTTCTTCCATAATAGCCTTGCTCTCTAGTAGAGAACATGCCTTTTAACATTGTGGTTTGTAAACTTGTTTGCAATGTTAAGATATTAGTTAGGACAACCAGAAAGACTGGTTTCCCCAGTCAATACGCAAAACAAAAACATGAAGTTAAGAATTTATTCTTGAAATTTTTTATTTTTTTTTACATGATGCATTTTGCATGTTTAATGCAAGGCCTATTTGATGATTTTCACATGATTGTCTCATGATTTTTCTTTCTTCTCAAAAATGCTACCCTCAGATAACAGTGGAGATGGACATAGTTCAGAAAACAAATTACAGACCGATCGGATACTGTTTTTGGAGCAGCAGCTTGCAGACAGAGAAAGGGAATTCTTTGCTCTCAAAGAAAAACTGTCACTCACCACAAGCAAAAGTATTCCAGTGGAGGAAAGTGCCGACAGTGCAAGCAGAAGAGATATCGCTGGGTTGCATGATAACACTACAGCTCTATCTGAGGTTCTTGAGGGCACACAAGAGCAAGAGACAACACTTGTGGCAGTAGACAGTAGATCTGTTCTGTCAGTCTCTGCTGGCAATGAGAGTAGCCCTGAGCTTATAGCACCTCATCCTGAGTCTCCTGGAGAATCAAAGGGTACCTCCTCGGATGAGATGGTGACAAGCAGTGACTCAGAGGTGGCTCATAGTAGCTGGACTCTTCTAGAAGCAGTCAACCAAGATGGGACTCAAGAGTGGGCACCCCAAATTCAGGACTTTGCCTCACTACGCTTATCCATGCAATCTTGGGAAGAGACCGGTGAAGAGCATGTTGCATCAACTAGCTGCATAGTTGATATTGAATCACCATCTTTAGTTATCCATGAAACTGTGCAGGTACATCTTGGCCAACAGGAGGGAAGTCTGCTAAATACAGATTCAAGCAAAGGTCAGGCTTTTGCTCAGATATTAGCAGAAGAGATTCAGAAAAGATATAGTGAACTTCTGGGAGAACTTCAGCAGCTGAAAGACTCCGCTTTACAATCACAGGAGAGAGTCTTCCAGCTGGAGAAAGCATTGAAGTCAGTTACAGATTCCAAAAATGAGGCTCAGTCTAGGGCAAATATATACGAGAAAGAGCTGATTGAAGTTAAGGCATTGTTTGAGCAAGAAAAATTAGATAGGCAAAATGTTGCTGAGCAGTTTGAAAACTTGCAGGAAGAGGTTCTCTCTAAAGATGATAAGCTGAAAGCCTTACAGGCAAGCCTTGATGAAGTCCATCTGAGACTTGTTGAACAAGAAGGTCAAGCTAGAATGCTAACTGCTCAACTGGAGGACAGAGAGCTCACTTCCTCCGAACTGGAACAGAAGCTCTTGGACATGGAGGGCAGGTTAGTGCAGGTCTCTCAGGAGGCTGATATGGCAAAAACTGCTCTCATTGACAGGACTGCTGAGCTGGAAGATCTACAAAAGTGTCTTTCACAGAAAGACCAGGAGATGATGGAACTCAATGATAGCATGACTGCCAAACTACTCCAGGCCGGAGAGGAAAAGTTTGCAATATCCAGTGAAGTCAAAAAGCTAAAAGAGCAAATACATGAACTTGAGAGTGTCAGGGATGACCAGCAGAAAATCAAAGAGGATAAAACAGCAGAATGTGAGGAGCTTGTTGCTTTACAAAAGGAGAAGGAGGACCTGAATTCTCAAATGGCTGCTATGAAGAAAGATGGAGAACATGTCAAGAGAAAGCTGCAGGCAGCTCTGATACAGCGGAAAGAATTGATGAAAAAAGTTGCAGACTTTGAGAAGGAGGCTGAGAGCAGGGAAGAAAAGGAAATAGGTGAGGAAATAACTCTTCAATTCAAAAATGAAATTAAGGAAAAAGAGAAAGAAATACAGAGACTTGATGCTTTGTTGCAAGAGACCAGAGATTACTTAAATTTAAAAGAAGAGACCTTAACAAGTCTGAAACAAAAAATCAGTAACCAAGATCAAGCATTGACTGAGTCACATGCAGAAATACAACATTTGACAGAGCAGTATGTACAACTAACTGAACAACCAATGTCACAGATGGCTGAGGACAAAAATAAGCTAATTTCACAGATAGCGTCCATGGAATCTGACATTGAAATATTGCATAAAAAGCTTCAGGAAGCTACTAATGCTCATGAGGATGCTGTTGTGAAAGCTCAAGAGAAAGATTGCCATCATCTTGATCAGATGAAACAACAGAAAGTGGAGTACAGTGACCTTTTTGAAAGCCTCCAAACTGAGGAGAGAGAAAAAACTGGGTTGTTGAATCGTATTATAGAGCTTGAGGGTCTGCTAGAATCAAAGAACGATACAGATAAAGTGGTGAGTGTAAATGTGGAGAGGAATATTGGGTCTGCTACACAGAATTTAGAGAAACCAGAGACAAACGATTGGGTTCAGGAGGACTGGGTGGATTTTGCTGAGACTGAGTCACAACAACATAACAAACCTGGTGAGCAATCTCAACAGTGCATGGTAAAAGATCATGAGGAAAATAGAAATGCTCTCCAGGAGGAATTAAGAGTTGAGCAGGCTGCTCGTGCAGAATTAGAGGTGCATCTACAAGAGAGCCAATCCTCTCAATCACTCACTGATGGCAAATTCAAAGAGTTTTGTGAAGAACTTGAAGCCTTGAGAGAAAAAGAGAGGCAGATTGATGCTCTCACTGAAGAAATGGAAGTTCTTAGAGAAAAATATCAGAGATCCGAAACTCATGCAGTGAAGCTGAAAGCGGAGGTGGATGAAGCTTGGGAAGCAGCTAAAAGAAGCATCTCAGATGCTGAGTCCCCAGTCAAAGCACTTCAGTTAGAAGTGGAAGAATTTAAACAATTTCTTAAAAACAAGAATGATGAGATTGTTGATTTAAGCCAACAGCTTAGTGAACAAAGTTCTCTTTTACTTAAGATGCAGGCAACGGTACTGGAGAAAGATCAGCAGATTGCTTCCCTACAAGAAGTTCTTAAAGCTGAGCAAGATAGAGCTCAAAAACTGGAAGCAGAAATGCCACAACGTGAGGAAGAAGAGAAGGATAATAGTGCCAAACTCCAACAGCTTCAACGCAAACTGCAGGCTGCTCTTGTGTCACGTAAGGAGGCACTCAAAGAGAAAAAGGTGCTGAAGGAGGAACAGGCTGCTGCTGAGAAGATCAAATTAGAGCTACAACAGAAGCTGGAGTTAATAGAGTTAGAGCTGAACAAGTCAAGAGAAGAGAGGGAGAAGTTAATTGAGGAGGTGGATCGAACTTTGTTGGAAAACCAGAGTCTGCATGCCTCCTGTGAGAGCCTTAAACTTGCTATGGAGGGTGTTTTGAATGAGAAGGATGCATGTAAACATCAAGCAGAGAGTGCCAAAGAGGAATCCGAACAAGCGTGCAGGCAGTTGGAAGAAAAGGTGCAAAGCATGAAAGAGGAGTATGAATCCCTCCTCAAGTCATATGAAAATGTGAGTGATGAGGCTGAACGAGTAAGACGAGTGCTGGAAGCTGCTCGACAGGAGAGGCAGGAGTTAGCAGCCAAGGCACGAGCTCATGAGGCGGCCAGACATGAGGCTGAGAGGTTAGCGGAGGAAGCTATGAAGGAGGTAGATGTTGTGAAAGAAAAAATGAGAAAGTTTGCCAAGGTTAAGCATCAGAAGATTATGGATCTAGAGGAAGAAAATGAAAGGCTTAGGGAGCAGGAAGAGAAGAAATTGACCAAACATACAGAAACTGAGCTGAAACAAGAGCTTGAGAGAGTCAAACAAGAGTTTGAGACCTTGAAAAAAAATTACAATATTGTTATGGATGATAAAAACTCTTTGGAGCATGAAGCTGAGGAGTTGAGACAGCGTTTGGCTGAGGAAATTGACAGAAAGGGCAGTGAGACCCTGGACACATGCTCCGTGAAAGCTATTCAGGAAGTTAAAGTTGACACACAGCAGAGAAGTCCTGATTTAAGTGAAATTCAAGAGCCATTGGAATCCATTGGTACTGCTCTTGAGCAAGAAGTCACAGAAGTGCAAGCAAACGTTGAGATGACTGCTCAAACAGAGGAGATGCTCAAGGAACTGGAAACCTCTCTCAAAACAGCAGAGAATAAGATAAAGGAACTTGAAGCTGCTCTTGAAGATCACATGGAATCCAGAAGCAAGCAAGAGTCAACGCTTAATGCAGAGCTTGCGTCCCTCAAGCAGCACCTACAGGAGTCTTTAGAAAGAGAGGGTCTTCAGAATGAAGAGCTTTCTAAGAAAGAGACCCAACTGCAAGAACTTCGCACTAGCCTAGAGGCTGAAAGGGATGACTTGGAGGAGCGGTTAATGAACCAGCTGGCTCAGCTCAATGGCAGCATTGCAGGCTACCAGCAAGAGGCATCTGACAGTCGTGATCGCCTTACAGACATGCAGAAGGAACTGGAGAAACTGGAGAGAGTGCGGGCTGAGGTGGCAAGTGAGAGGGACCGGGCAGCCAGGATGGAAGAAGACATGAGGCAGGCCCAACGAGAAAGAGCAGAGGCTGAGGCAGGCAAACAAAGAGAGCTGGAGCAGAAGTTGAAATCAGCACAGCGGTTTAAAGAAGGTAGTCAAAACAGGACACGTCAACTTGAGGAACTGCTGAGGGAGAAGCAAATGGAAGTTCGTCAGCTACAGAAAAACTGCATTGAGTACCAGGAAAGAATAAGTGAACTGGTTAAAGAATTTAAGTCATTGACTTTGGGAAGAGATGAGCTGAGTGCAGAACTTGAGGCAGCACGCTTGGAAATTGCAAAGATTATGCAAGACAGAACAAGTATTGCATCTGAACTTTCAACATGTAAAGGGAAGCTGGACATGGTGCTGGAAGAAGCAAAGCAGGCCCAAGCAGACAAACTAGCTGCTGAACAAATGGTACAGTGCAAAGAGGCTGAGTTGAAGGCAGATGCGGAGCGTACCCTGGATGAAGTCAGGTATCGTCTTGGAGCCGAGCTTAAACAGATAGAATTAAGACTAGAGAAATCTTACCGGGAGCGGGAGAGGGAGGAAGAGGCAACTCTTGAGGCAAGGAGAATTGCTGAGACCGCAGATAGGCATGCCCAGGAAATGCAAGCACGTCTGGATGAAGCACTGGCTCGGTTAGCAGCCTTTTCGCGCTCCATGTCGTCCCTGCAGGATGATCGGGATCGAGTGCTGGATGAGGCCAAGCAATGGGAGAGTCGTTTTCATAGTGAGCTACAGAAAAAGGAGGCTGATGTTCGGGGGGCTGAGACCCATGCTAAAGAACTTGCTGAGCAACTCCAGAGGGAGACCACCCAAAAAGAGGAGCTGCAGAGTTTATTGGAAAGGTTTGTTGTCTTTTTTATTTTTAAATAAAGTTTTGTTAATTAAACTTTAAATTTAAAAAAATGAATATGCTCTATGTCTGCAGAATGCAAAAGGCAGAGGAGAACCTACAGCTAGAGCTGTCTGAGGCAGTAAAGAAACATAATGAAAGCCTTGCAGCTCTTGAGAAAGAAAGAGGGGATCTGCAGCACAAGCTCACTTTGGTAGAGACCAACCTGACCCAAACTCGTTCTCAGCTGACTACCCTGGAGACAGAGGCAGAGGGACTACGGCACCGGACCAAAGCTCTAGAAGAAGCAGTAGACAAGCTTCAGAGTGATGCTAATGAGGCACGTGCAGTGATCAAGGAAAGGGAGACAGAAGAAAGGAGACTATGCTTGAGGCTGGAGCAACTGGAGACAGACCTGGCATCTTCAAAGAACCTTACTGACAATCTTCAGGCAGCATTGGATGAGAAGGAGAAGAGGGAGATGGAACTCCTTGGTGAGAAGGAGCAAGCTGTGACACAGGTACTTAATATACTGAAAATAAAGTTTCTGAAACAAATGCATGCATATTCATTAATCTCATTGTAGGCAATTTAACACCATAAAATGATAGATATTCTTTCTGTTCTTTTAGGCTGTAGAGGAGGCTAGGAAGGATGCAGATGGAAGGGCCGAGATGGCAGAGAAAGAACTGGAGAAGAAGAGAGAGGAGTTGCATGGTTTAGAAGAGAAGCTTCGTAAGGCTGAGGAGGACACCTTCCAGAGCAGAGCTCAACTTGAGTCCTTTACCAAGGCTATGGGCTCCTTGCAGGATGACAGAGACAGAGTGCTCAGCCAATACAAGCAGCTAGAGGAAAGACATCTCCAGGTAATGTGGCTCTAAATAGTTAATTATATTTTTAAAATATAGCCTCATTTGCCTTAATTAATTCATAATTAATTTGCATACATTTGAAATTCCAACTCGTCCTTGGTCTCATGGTCTCTCAGGTTATGATGGAGAAGGACAGTCTGATCCAAGAGGCTGCAGGAGAAAACAACGGGTTAAAGGAGGAGATTCGAGCCTTGTTGTCACAGCGGGATGACCTCAATGCTGAGAATGCCAAGCTGGCTGCCCAACTTCATGGCTACAGAAATGACCTGAACCAGGTTCTTGCTATGAAGGACTCCCAGCACAAGCAGATTCTAGCTGCCCAAGTAGAGCGCATCAGTTTTCTGGAGAGAGAGAAAGGAGATTTAGAGAGCCAAATTCAGGCTCTTGTAAAAGATGTTGCACAAGGAAAGGTACCGCCATTGGAGCAGGAGAACTTGAGCCAAGCCAGTGAAGGAATTGTTAGAGTCGATAAGCAAGAAGCACCAGGGGCCGAGGTAGAGAAGCTGAGGGAACAGCTCCAAGCTGCTAGAAAGCGTATCACCACCTTGGAGGAGACCTTGGAATTGGAGAAGGAGACCCAGGCAGTCCACAGCAAAGAGTTGAAGGAGCTGCGCTGGGAAGGCGGTGTTCTGCGCACCGAAGCTGAAACAGCCGAGGAAAGGGTTGCGGAGTTGGCACGAGACCTGCTGGTGATGGAGCAGCAGCTTCTGGAGGAGAGGGAAACAGCCTCTCAGCTTCGAGCTCAGAATCAGTCTTTTGGTCAAGCCATGACCTCTCTGCAGGATGCAAGAGATCAGGCTATACGCGAGGCCAAGGAGCTGCGTCTCCATTTAGATGAGATAAACCAGACGGCTCACCCAGCTTCTCCTCCAAGTGGCTCCAAAGGAGAAGTGTGGAGCCTAAAAAATGCCCTAACAGCACTGCAAAATGACAGGGAAAGAATGGTATGTTTTTAATTGATCATTTATTGGAAGCCTAAGTATTAGTTTTTGCATCCTGCCTTCTAATAACATTTGCAACCTATTAATTGTACCTCAGTTGGAACAGTTGGACTTGCAGCGGTCTGAATTGGACAGACTTGGATCTGGTGAACTATCCGGGCTCTCTCAGGCTCTGGAGGATGAGAGAAGAAGGGCAGGGGAGCGAGAGGAAAATATCATGGCAGAGCTTAGAGACAGAGACGCACAGATGGACAGATATAATCAAGAACTGGAAATGCTCAGGTGAGACTCAGGGGTTTAACTAATGTCAATTGCCCGCTGCCATTCTGCTGTTTTGGTGGTAGTCTTGCAGAGCCATGCTTCTGATTGTTGGAAGTATGGTCCCTTTGGTAGCTTATTCTGTCCAATTTGATTGGTGTGGAAAATGTAAATGACTGTTTTATTGGTGTGGTAAAAGTAAACGACTGTTCAGACAGCCTCAAAGAAGTTAGCCGAAAATTTTTGTAGACTTAGTGACCATAATTTCTAATTTCACTGAAAGTAAAAAACATTGTTTCTTACAATTTCTTACTAAATGTTTCCATGTATAGACTTGAGAGGATGGACTGGCAGGGCCAGGCTGAGCTCTTGAAGCAGCAGACCCTGACCACCCTCTCAGAAAGGGACCAGCAGGTTCGCCAGCTTGCTGCCATGCTGGAGGAAGCGCAGGCATCAAAATTCCGGCATGAGCACACACAAAGACAGGTAAAAACTATAGTCTCCTTTTCAAATATGAGACATTGAAAGCAACCTAGAAATGTTTTTTTTCCCGTCAATCTATCTGCCTCGTTTTGTGTAGCTAGAGACATTTATAGGTTTTATTCTTTTCACTGTACTACTGTTCATTAATACGCCTTGTATGAGATTGGACTTGTGCCACAGTTTTGCTTATTTCACTAGTGGTGTCAGTCTGTTGAACCCACTGTATATTTAAGTATAAATCTGAGAAGTCCTTGATCTGTTTCATTGTCTTTAGTGTGAGGCATCCGATACTAATTTATTCGTTTTTTAGGGAAGCCTTGCAGTAGACGCTGCCCCTGGTGGCCCTCTAGAGCACAACGAGGGCTATAAAGCTGAGTGCATTGAACTCCAGAGAAGGTACTGCTGCCAAGTTTAGTCTTATTTTTTAATTATACTGACCCACAGCTGCATGCTGTCAATCTCTTTAGCACCTGTGCCACAAACTGCATTGATAGCAGTTGTTGATAATACTCCAGCTAATAGCTAACATACAGCTAATACTGTATTTGAAAGGAATGTGAAATATATATGTGAAAGTATGTTAGTGTGTATCACTGATCACAGTAAAAAAAAAATTAAAAGTAGTAAAACATTTTTCTCTGTTTGGTCTTTTTCCCTATCAATCTTATCAATTTCCTTTTTTTTAATCAATGGCTTTTGTATAATACCATGTCTGTACAGTAACTCTTCAACTCTGTGTTTCTGTCAGGCTGGATGAGGAGTTAGAACAGAGACTACTAGTAGAGGAGCAGCTCATCACTGCACAGGATCGCCTCAAACGGTTTGACCCTAATCTCAGATTAATTAAGATAAACTCACTACCCCTGGCTCTGGCCATTATTGGTGCATACTGTAAAATATAGCATATACACTGGCCCCAAAAATTATTTGGCCACTTTCACACACTTAAGTCTTAAAAAAAAGGCATATGAATGTCATATAATTGTTTAGATACAGAATGTCAAACTAAATCATCTGAACCTTTCCTCTGAACTACTTATATTTTGGGGCAACTGCATATGAACCAAATGCAGTTTTTATTCACATATTTCATGCTTCACTTTTCACATTTAAATCCCTAAAATATTGATTAAAGACTAAATATTACATGTGTCACTTCATCATTTATAGCTATACACGGGGGGAGTGGCAGACAGCTTCTGAAGCCATGATGTCAGAGACGGCTGTCCTTATTGAGCCTCCAGAGGGCGCAGTTACACGGGTAAACACAACCCCTTTAATGCATTCCACATTGTTTTGTTTCAACATGCATAAACATGCTATAACAAATGTAATGTCTGATTTACTGTAGGCCTTTATAATGGAATATATTTGATTATATTATTTTATCAGTAAAGCGGAGTATTTTTTTTTGTAATTCTATATATTGGATATGTTTTTCTATGTATTTTCTCTTTTACCTTAGACTCGAAATGATGGACCTGGGTTACTGCGGATGCTGCGAGTTGCATTCTGCTCTCGTCAGCGAACCCCTCTGCTGCTGTCACTCTACCTGCTGACTGTTCACGTGCTGTTGCTGCTATGCATGGGAGGATATCTGTGAGAGAGATTCTTCACGCTTTACTGAGAGAGAGACGGTTACATGCTCATTCACTTATCATACAAAACAATGGACACATTATTTAACACAGGATTAATTCACAATCTTATAAGAATATTTTTCCTTGCTTATTTACCAAAGTTACATCTGATCAGTTTTTTTTCTTTTTTTTCCCAGAGCGTTCTGACAAAAAAATTATTTCCACCCAGTTTTATTGGGGCTTGTCAATACTAGTAACACTAGGGCACAACCTGCACTTCCTCAAGAACATTATTTTACCCTTTAAGAAAGCCCAAATTAATGAAGGAATTTTTATGCGTCTGGAAAATGCCAGCATCTGTCTAACTGGATCTTTCACATTGTCTGTCGAATGCATAAAGGTAGACATAAAAAGACTTATTTTGACCACATTCCAGCTTCCTGTAATTAGTTTTCTTTCTTGATATCTCTTTATTTCTGCATAAAGTCATTCAAATGCATTCATGTGTAATGTAACGGCAAAACTGATACAGATACTGGATGTGTCTGCATGGCAAGACGTCAAAAGTCTTCTAGAAATGTCCTAGTGTGCTGACTGTTTCCTTTCATGGCAGACTAGTCTGCCAGCTTGGTGCAATACTGTCATTTATATTTGTTCTTTTTTAATTGGTGGTTTATTTGTTCATTTTGTTGGTGTTTATTTTCTTTAACACACTACACGTCATATTCTTTACATCTGGACTACTATTGCTTTTATTCACCTTAAAGACGTAAATGAAATGCCATGAATTTCTATTTTTGTTTTTATTCTGTTTCAGTTATAAAAAGCTTCAGTAGTCATTCATGTTCTGCTTATTTCCAGTTTTCTGAGCTGGAGCTGGACTTCTCACTTAATTACTGTCACGCTGATCTGTCTGGGCTGTATAGGGATGGTTTAGATTGTGGTTAAAATGTCGTCTCTATTTACAGTGCGATTTTAAGAACAGCCCAGTAAGTGTTTTATCTGTAAAATCAGTGTAAATGATCCTTTCTCTCCCTCCTGCTACCCTGTTATAGGGGCTATTTTTTGGAAATAAAGTCTATTTAATGGAAGACTTACACATCTGGTGTGTGGTTGCATGATAAAATGAATTTTTGGTTTTGCCATTGCAGCTGATTTACAGTAAAGCCTTCATTTTGAGTTTTAAAAAAGTTGATTATTGAAACAAATCTTTTAGGTTTGGAAATGCTTCACTCATCCTGCACCATTAGCGATGCAGATATAAATGAAATCCCAAAACAGAGTGGTGTTTCTACTTTTCTAAGCAATCTGACTTAGGATTTTCACCTGGCAGATAAAAAATATGGTCAAAAATCCCATAGAAGATTTGAAAAGGATTCACACACATATCCAGAGATCACAAGGTCATAGAGAGACTTCAGAATGGGCTCTTTTGACCTAGACCATTGAGCAAACCACCTAGCAACCACCCTAAATACCCTAGCAACATTGTAGCAACAACTTAAAAACACACTGGCAAACATTACCAGTAGTGAAAACTACCCACAATGCTTCACCAACCACTCCAAAACAACTCTTTTGACCTAGACCATTGAGCAAACCACCTAGCAACCACCCAAAATACCCTAGCAACATTGTAGCAGCTACTTAAAAACACACTGGCAAACATTACCAGTAGTGAAAAATACCCACAATGCTTCACCAACCACTCCAAAACAACTCTTTTGACCTAGACCATTGAGCAAACCACCTAGCAACACCCTAAATACCCTAGCCAACATTGTAGCAACAACTTAAAAACACACTGGCAAACATTACCAGTAGTGAAACTACCCACAAAAAAGTTGACAAGGCTGCTTTGGGTTACGACTACAAAGGAGAAACCGAGAAACATCAGTCACAGAAAGGTCATTTTAATCTCTGCTGTTATATGGACCAGCATTCTGGACCTCAATCCTTATATTTGCATCCTTCTGGTGGAAGAATAGTTTCTAAAGCATAATTCTGCTTTCTGAACATCTCACAGACTATGCAAAAGGCTTCGGGGGGAAATACGGAGTGGAAAAAGAAAAAGTTGACAAGGCTGCTTTGGGTTACGACTACAAAGGAGAAACAGAGAAACATCAGTCACAGAAAGGTATGTAAACTACATCTTCTGATTTCTCTCAATATGGGGACAGGAGGAGCTGTCAATCAATAAATTGGTATAAAAAAAAAAAAAAAGTAACAGCGTTACCCCCAACACTGGTTATGACACTATGGAAACGGTCCGTGTCACTAGTTAAAATAGCTTATTTCTCTGGATTTAAACATTCTTTGAAACATTTGGGATAATGTAAGTACACAAGTCAGCAAAATATATAACACTGTTCTAGTGGTTTTGGGATATTTTAATAAAAAAAATCGTACATATTGTGCCTTTAAACAACATTAGATGCAAGATAAAAACCATAATGTACACAACTGATAAGAAAAAAAATGAAGAAGAAACAACGACAAAAAAACATCAAATGTGAAGTATCAAGCAGGGAATTCTGGGAGTGTCAATTTGCGTTTTTTCACTGTAAATTATACAATGACTTTTTCTTTTTCACTTCCAAAACTGTATTTTTAACAGTATTATCTAAGCACATACACTGAAAGAATTGATCCTCATCTGCTCAGTGTGTGTTTCAGATAGAGGAGCAGCCTGAATATGAAGAGCCGCCATTACTGCCGCCCCGCTCCGCTGACCTGATTGAAGAAGAGGAGGAGGAAGAGGAGGAGCCGGAGCAAGCTTACGATGAATGTGTTCCCGTTTCCGTCCCCGTACCTCAGGAAGAAGATTATGAGGATATTGGCTCATATGCTACTGCAGGTTTGACACATGCATACACATTTACTACATGTGTTCACTGTGGGAATCAAAGCCACATTAAGAAAAAGTAGATGGTTCTAATTATAACAGCTGTAAATGTTTATGATTGTTAACAGCTGTAATTCCTAATTAATTTTTTTGGCTTCTTCAACAGCTGCCGATAATGATAATGATTATGAAGATCTAAGTGGGGCAGGAAACACAGCCACGGCCATTTATGACTACCAAGGAGGTACGTTTACAGTCCATAGCAACTGATTGATACCTCATTGACATTGTATTTTATTACCTTGCTTCCTTACTGACTCTACAGAGCTACGTAATTTATTTCCGTTGAGTTTTTTGTTGTTTAGTCTGCTGTGTGTTATGAATATCAATCATACTTTTGCAGAGGCCAGTGACGAGATCTCCTTCATGCCAGGTGACACCATCACTAGCGTTGAGATGGTGGATGAGGGTTGGTGGAAAGGAACGTGTCATGGTCGCACAGGCCTGTTTCCTGCCACTTTTGTGGAGCTCAATTAGTTGCTAATAAGCAATGATCAAATTTGTGTTTATTAGCCACTTGCAGACTATTATGTTTATTGCATTTTTTATGACATACATGTGCAATATACTAACATGTACAGAATGAACATTTGAGTCTGGCTGAAAATTAGTTCTTTTTGGTTGTTTTAATGAGCCTGGATTTGTTAGCTGAGCAAAACTGTCCATTCAATGCACATGGTTAGTAACCAGTTAACATTGATTTTTTTTTTTCATAAAGATATTAGATTAAAATGTGTATGATCATATACGCTACCGTTCAAAATGTTGGGGTCTGTAAGATTATTTTGCAATAAGTCTCTTTAACACACCAAGGCTGCATTTATTTGATAAAAATAATATTATTGTGAAATATTAATACAATTTAATTTTCTATTTCAACATATTTCAAATATGCAATTTATTCCTGTGATGCAAAGCTGAATTTTCAGCATCATTACTCCAGTATTCAGTGTCACATGATCCTTCAGAAATCATTCTAATGTGCTGATTCGGTCCTCAAAAAGCATTTTACATTATTCTCAATGTTGAAAAGAGTTGTGCTGATTGATATGTTTTTAAGGATTTGTTTTGATGAATAGTGAATTCATAAGCAACAGCATTTATTTGAAATGGAAATCTTGTAACATGCATTTTTTCTGTTACTTCTGATCAATTTAATGCATCCTTTCTGAAATTACTTACATTTAATTTTTTTTTTTCATAAAGATATTAGATTAAAATGTGTATGATCATATACGCTACCGTTCAAAATGTTGGGGTCTGTAAGATTATTTTGCAATAAGTCTCTTTAACACACCAAGGCTGCATTTATTTGATAAAAATAATATTATTGTGAAATATTAATACAATTTAATTTTCTATTTCAACATATTTCAAATATGCAATTTATTCCTGTGATGCAAAGCTGAATTTTCAGCATCATTACTCCAGTATTCAGTGTCACATGATCCTTCAGAAATCATTCTAATGTGCTGATTCGGTCCTCAAAAAGCATTTTACATTATTCTCAATGTTGAAAAGAGTTGTGCTGATTGATATGTTTTTAAGGATTTGTTTTGATGAATAGTGAATTCATAAGCAACAGCATTTATTTGAAATGGAAATCTTGTAATATGCATTTTTTCTGTTACTTCTGATCAATTTAATGCATCCTTTCTGAAATTACAGTATTCATTTATTTAAAAATTAATTACTGGCCCCAGACATTTGAACGATACAGTGTGAATAACAGAACATTAAATAAATGTTTAACTAGCCACTATTAATTACATGTTTAGTTGATTTCCAGTCCTACAATATGAAAAACTGATTTTTTTTAAAGTGCAAATATTCCATTTAATCTCTCAGATAAATATTACATGGAGAATGATTACAAAGTAATTGTGAAATGCTGTTAATAGTTTTAAATGAGGAATGTTAAAACAATTACCAGCTTTCTAAACCTTTATGCATGCAATATGAAGATTTACAAATTTGCTAATGTTTTAAAATAACAGTTATAAAGACTTTTGGTTGGTGCAGAGGTTAATTGTAAAAGTATACCACGCTGCCTTAGAGATACACAAGCCACTGGCTTATGCTTGTTTCTTTACTGACTTAATGTTGTGCATTTTTGTTGACCAAAAAATAAAACTAAATCCCCCAGAAAGGTATATTTGATTTAAGTGAAAAAAAAGAAGCTCATCCATAGTTGTCTGCCAACAAAGAAAATGCCTAATACTTCACAACTACAAAGTAAAGACGACCAACAGAGTAGAGAGGATTTTTTTTTTATATTTAATCGGAAGAGTCAGTTGTGTAATACACTGAATGCAGATGACTTACAGTGTCTCACTCCCCTCCCCTCCCCTCCCCTCCATATTAGCCAGAGATCTAGTGAAAAGCCTTGATCATGATGTTGAATCCCAATTACATTGCTCATTCTCAACGAGAAGCCACAACCATTAACAGATCATTACATTTCACAATTGCAAACACTCTAAAGTATTTTTCCGCTCAAGGTTGCATAAACGTAAAATAAAAAGAATGTACATGAAAAAGATGCACAGCAAGGCTCCTGTACAGCTGTGACAGGAATAATGTCCGTGCACAAGCACATCAGTTCATCTACCAGGCGAGCCCCTTCTTAATCTTAGGTTTTCCTTTTTTAGCCGTACGTTTGGCTTTCACCTTCTTCACTTGCCTTTGATTCATCCAGACCGGATACCGTCCTTGATCGTCCAACATTGTCTTTTTATTGCGTTTAGTGTCTAAATCCATCTTTCCACCATCCGCTGCAAAGCAACAACAGATCAGCATTTAATATGGTAAAACACAAGAGAAAACCCGAATTGCTAAATGTTTCTATGAAAGCTCACCATCTTCTTTCTGCATCTCAACATCTTCTGGCTTCTTCACTTTCTCAGGCGGCACAACGGTGGCGATCTCAGCGACATCTTTCATGGTGATCTCTCCTTTCTCTCCCTGACCCAGCACTGTTTTGAGTCGTGCCAGCTCTTTGGGTGCAACTTTCTTTCTTTTCTCCGCCCTCATCTTTCTCCTCCACTTGCTGCGCAAACTCTTTGCCATCCTGATGGAAACTGAGGAGAGAAGACAAAGGTAAGAATAAAAATAAAATCATAAAAAGGTACTGTATGTGTGTATATATATATATATATATTTGTGTGTGTGTGCGTGTATATATATATATGTGTGTGTGTGTATGTATATATATATATA
>NW_015505314.1:152657-192456 GCF_001515645.1 Sinocyclocheilus grahami | reverse complement strand
TTTAGCAAATGGCTGCAATATAACAAAGAGTGAAAAATTTAAGGGGGTCTGAATACTTTCCGTACCCACTGTGTATATATATATATGTGTGTGTATGTATGTGTATGTATATATTCACACACACAAAAAACAACTCTCTCTCTCTCTCTCTCTCTCTCTCTCTATATATATATATATATATATATATATATACACATTTCACTTCTTCATTTCTTTATTAGAGAAGCTCCATGAACTAAATCTATTGAAACACCTCAAATGTGCAAATGTCGGTCACTCCATAAGCATGATTAAAAGCACTGATACAGACTACACATGACCCGATTACAATGATTATTCATAATCTTACATAACCGATCACCCACATGCTGTTAAATATATCCAGATGCAAGAGATCTGTGTAAGAAAAAATTAGCTGAAAACTAAGATGTGTGTTAGCCAGTTAGCCATTTCATGTAACGTTATGCAAAAATAGCTATTTTAATAGACATAACGTACAAACACCGCTCACAGGCGTAATTACTGACAATACGGACTTCAGTATTTATGCTGTTAAAGCTGTATTTATATTTGCAGTATGTAACTTACATTTATCTTCACAGCACCTCTGGATACACGTGTATGTGTGTACAGCTGCCGCTAAGCAGATTCCTCACGACACTTCCTTTTTTTTTCTTTTTTGCGACTAAATATCGCGTGTTGACGGCTCGTATAGTCGCGCGTTTAGTCCAGTAGAGGGCGACAGAACCGCGGCCTACATTTACCATAAAATGGCAGGTGAGTTGAATTATAACAATACAGGAAACGTATATTATACATTCACAAATGTATCTTAAAATGTTCTCCCTCCAGAAAAAAAAGATGTTTGTCTCCATTTAAAGGTGAAATACTTTATCAAGCCCAGCTTAAAATGCAGCGTCAACTATAAGTAAGTTGATTTCCCCAAAATGTGTAAACACTGTTGCTCTGACCCCTGTGTTGTTTGTTTTGACCGGCCCAATATGTCAACTTTTGGCTGAATTAATAGTGTTGAGGGACAGACTGTTTGTGTGACTCATGACAGATGGAGGACATATGGAGCGTTTGATCATTCACGCCACTGTTTTTCCAATTCCATTTAGTGGCACTAGCTGTGCTGAAATGAAACACTTCACATTGACAAACCCCAGTAAATGGCTCAACCGCTGCACTGTGTGTTTCTTGACTGTGTGTTGACCAAGTGGTCAAGGTTTGGTGTGTTAGCACGGCCCAGTTATCTCTTAATGTTACACTCTAAAAAATGCGGGGTTGCTTCAACCCAACTTTGGGTCAAATATGGACTAACCCAACTTTTGGGTTAAAAATGTAATGTAAAAATGTAACCCAACGGTTGGTTTAGTCCATATTTGACCCAAAGTTGGGTTGAAATAACCCAGCATTTCTGAGAGTGTAGATACCATATTCAGACATTTTATTATTCTCTAGTAGTTGTTGTTGCTATTTTGTTTTGGAGGCCTTTTTGCAGGGCCTAGGCGAGGGGTGCCCAAACTCGGTCCTGGAGAGTTTAGCTCCAACTTACCTCAACACACCTGCCTTCAAGTTTCTAGCATGCCTAGTAAGAGCTTGATTAGCTGGTTCAGGTGTGTTTGATTAGGGTTGGAGCTAAACTCTGCAGGACGCCGGCCCTCCAGGACCGAGTTTGGGCACCCCTGGCCTAGGCCTATCGTGAAGTGAAGTGTTTTGAACTGTGTGTGTGTCTTCATATTGTCATTATAGCCTGTCAGTGTTGTCATTTTCCTGCTGCTATATTTTTGGTGTTTTTTCCTGAATGAAAAAGTGAAAAGTTTATGCTGAATTAATTATTTGAATTTAGTCATAATTATACATAATAATAATTTTGTATAATAATTTTTGTAGACCACAGGTTTTCAAACTATGGTCCAGGGACCCCAAGGGGGTGCAAAGGGATTCTAGGGGGTACGTGGAAAAGACAAAAAGTTAGTTTTTTTTATTATTGTATTATTTTCTTTCTTTCTTTCATGGTTGTCAAAGTGTAAAACTGCTCTGGAAAGTGTATGTATTACTGTAAGACAAAAACTAAAGCTATACAAATTAATGAAATGAAAATGATTTTAAATGGTTTCTCCTCAGGTTCATACAAAGTCAATATTTTCTAGATAATAAGTTAGTTAATTTTGTATTTATATTACATTTGATTTAATATTAATTTTATTTATGGCCTTTTTAATTTTTTAATTTATTTATATTTCAATCTTAATTGTATTTTTGCACTATTTGTGTGTGTGTGTGATTCGATATTTTCTAGACAATAATTTAGTTAATTTTGTATTTTTATATTTTATCTATATTACATTTTTTCATAACTGTATTTATTATTTTATATTATTTTATTTCATTGTATTTCCTGCTGTATATGGGTTTTTAAATCTGAATATATAGTTGCTTTCATATTTTAAGAGAGGGGGTATTTACAAGGGCATTGTCATATTTGGGGGTCCATGCCATTAAAACGTTCAAAAACCCCTGCACTAGAATAATTTTAGGTGCAATACAATACAATAAATAAATAAATAAAAGGTGTAATCATGTAGCACACACACAAAATATCTTCTGTCTTGTACTGAACCTTGCAGCAGTGTTATTCTAGTATAATTGACATACTAATTATAGTTGTTTAATATTTTGTATTTTTTGTAATTTCCATTTTCATCTTAATTTAAAAGTTTTAGTCATTTTGTTGTGTTTTTTAACATCTATACCATTTTTATTAATTTTTCATTTTTAGTTATTTTAGTACATCAAATTAAACTAAATGGGAAATGTTACTTTGGCAACCAACTGGAAAAAAAATTATATATATATATATATATATATATATATATATATATATATATATATATATATACACACACATGTTTTCTATGGTTTTTAGTTAACTATAATAACCCTGCCTTGCAGTACATGAGCAGAATGTAAGAGAGCTTAGTTCTGTTCTCACACATAATGCACAACACATAAACACATACCAATACCAAAGAATTAAACGGGTTATTGTTTTATGCGAATATTGGATATTGTTCTTTGATACTGGATGCCAGATATTGTCACCTCCTTTCTCTGAACATGTTAAACAGTCCTGATGTTCCCCTTGGTGCTAACATCATTAGCACACGTGCAGTGGACTCCATCCGGCTTTCTATAAAAAAAATAAAAATAAATCAGTACTGTATCCCTCTACAGCCCCACAACTCTTTTCAGTAACACCTTTATAGATGAAAACAAAAAACAAACCAACAAACAGAGCATAACCTGCAACCAGTCTGCCATGGGACCAGCAGCGAGCACTGAAAGGCACATCTGCTGGGCTGTTCCAGTGACATTGCTCATGGCAGTCAGCTGAGGTCTCTATGTAGCACGGGGAGTTGTGCACGTTGTTGTGTGTTTTGATTCCCCCAATTAGTGTTCCTTCAGTGAGAGTGACATGGCTGTGTGTGGAATAATTATGTCCCAGGACAGCATGTTCTGAAATGATCAGCATGCAAACAGCACACACAAACACACACACACACACACACAGTCTGTGGCTCTCTTGCACACTCGCTCTGAGTCGCTCACTACTTGGATGTGTTCTCTTGTCGGATGTCTGAATGTAGCATTGACAGTAACTATATAATTTGAGGCAAATGTTTTTGTATCATAGGCCACGATTTTATTTAGATATACAGGCACACAATAGCTCTGTTCCAAAATTTAGTGAACCGCCTTGGTATCTGCTGGCTACTTAGGCAGTTTTCTTTCAAGGAAACATCTGGACTGAAATGAAACCGCACACCACACGAACGCTTCTCTTACTTCAAAATGTATTCAACTGTGTACAGTATGTATTCACTGCCATACGCCATACGAACGCTTGTATGCATTCTACTGTGCTACTTTTCCATTGTATTTCTGTGTAAACATGCACAAGACAGACATTTTTGACCATTATACAATCTACATTTGCAGTGTTGCATGACACGGTGTACTAAAAATGTGGTGCTCAAGTTAAAAGAAGTGCAACTTTTAAAAAACGTGTCTATATACCCCACTGCCATGTGTCTCATGCTTTTTAAATGCAAAAACATGTAGGGGCCATTCATGTGTACTAGACAGATCGCGTCTCTCATTTTTTGCAGAGTCTTATGCATCATAAAAATGTGCCGCTCAATTTAAAACTAGTCTTATTCCACAGCCATGCTTCTTGCATTTTTTTGCATTCCATTACTTTTCCATTGTTTTTCTGCATAAACACGCGTTAGACAAATGTTTTTGATCGTTGTGTTCGCGTCCTTTGCATCATCTCGCATATGCCATGGCAGTCTAAAAACACAGTGCTTAGTTAAGAGTTAACTAAAATTCAACTTTAAAAAAACATTTTTTAGGCCTTGCATTTTTTTTTTTCATTCCACTGCCTCATGTCTTGCATTTTTTGGTGCAAAAAAAAAAGCATTCCGTGTGTGTTTTTGCTTTCCACTGCACTATTTTTCCATTGTATTTCAATGTAAATGTGCCAGACGGACGTTTATGAATGTGGCGAAGAAGTTCAAAAAAGTTTGTCTAGACTTTGTGTCTTTTTTCCCACTGCCCTGTGTTTTACATTTTAAAACACAAAAATGCGTTCTGTGTGAATGGCCCCTTAGAAATTATCTTTTTATGTAGGCAACAGACCACCAGGTGGCTCAGATTGGGGAACAGAGCTACAGACTCCAAATCTAAAATAAAAGAGTGAGGTCATGCCCTTCACTTCTTGTTCATTCATTGCGTCTCTTGCTGCTCTGAACCTGCAGATCCCCCTCCAGAGGATTCAGAGCGAGGACTGCCATCATCCCCAGGCCTCTGGTTTCTTGTAGAGACAGCTGACGGTGCCTCTAAGAGTTAACTAAAATTCAACTTTAAAAAAACATTTTTTAGGCCTTGCATTTTTTTTTTTCATTCCACTGCCTCATGTCTTGCATTTTTTGGTGCAAAAAAAAAAGCATTCCGTGTGTGTTTTTGCTTTCCACTGCACTATTTTTCCATTGTATTTCAATGTAAATGTGCCAGACGGACGTTTTTAAATGTGGCAAAGAAGTTCAAAAAAGTTTGTCTAGACTTTGTGTCTTTTTTCCCACTGCCCTGTGTTTTACATTTTAAAACACAAAAATGCGTTCTGTGTGAATGGCCCCTTAGAAAGTATCTTTTTATGTAGGCAACAGACCACCAGGTGGCTCAGATTGGGGAACAGAGCTACAGACTCCAAATCTAAAATAAAAGAGTGAGGTCATGCCCTTCACTTCTTGTTCATTCATTGCGTCTCTTGCTGCTCTGAACCTGCAGATCCCCCTCCAGAGGATTCAGAGCGAGGACTGCCATCATCCCCAGGCCTCTGGTTTCTTGTAGAGACAGCTGACGGTGCCTCTGCCTAATGCACTATCATGTGCAACGTTAACACTCAGGAGGGACGTTGCACTTGGTTTTGGTCTCCATGGAGCTAAATTGCAACGGCTAGCATTAGCGGAACAGCATCCTGAGCCCAGGTGAAATCTAAATGCGAAGCCTCTGTTTTGTAGATTTTAGGCTCAAGCCAGTTTGCAGGTTTCCAGGTACCATACTGAACATCTGTCACACTTTAAATATTTAAATATTTATAAATATTTTAAAACATATGATGTTGCTAAAAAGAACATTATTTTGTGTATTTGGTGTAATGAAATGTGTTTATGCGGTTTAAAGTTCAAAACACACATTATTTTCCACATACTGTACATTATTGTTTCTCCTCTATGTTCCGCCTTTCTGAAATGCGTCGATTTTTCAAAGCTGATCGTTCTGAAAAGTGAGGTGTGCTCTGATTGGCCAGCTATCCAGTGCATTGTGATTGACCGAATACCTCAAGCATGTGACGGAAATGTTACGCCCCTCACCATACTGTGATGGTGTGTCCCGGCCGGAGTGACGAGACAAAAACATTAAAACCCATTACAAACAAATCATATGACCCCTTTAAATACTAATTTGTGCCGGTTGGGTTTCTTATTTATAGTGTAAAATGGCAGCCGAATATGAGGAGAGTTTCACCATTAATAACCTTCTCCTTGTAAAAAAGAAAAAAAAAAAGGATTATTTCTGGGGCATTTTATTGTGGAGCTTGGCATTTATAGAAAAAATATAAAATATATATATATATATATATATAAGATTTCATTACATGACTTTTCAGTTATAGAAATCACATTTTAAAATGTATCCAGGCTTTTTCATATTCATGTACCGTGGTGTTTCAAAGACATTTTTTTTTAAAAATTGGGGTAAATTGAAATAAGAAATATCTTGATTTTAATTTGTTTCTGCTTATTTTTCTTATTTTAAATCTCTTTAGGTAATCTTGAGGGCCCATTAACAGTTTGCTGAGGCCCCCTAGTTGAGAACCACTGGCTTATTCTGTATTAAGCAACTTTCTGGACATTGTAATAGAAAAATGCATAATATCAAAAAGACAAAGTAATATAATTGTACTGTATATTGTAGTAATTACATTTTAGATGACCATCATGCTCTGATTTACTTGTAAATCAATTCTCACTGGGCAATGTTTCTTAGTCAGAATGCTATGATATGAATTCCACCCATTCAGCTTACACTTGCACTTTGTAACATGTTTCATGGTTCTGTGGCCATCTTGTTTCATAATCACTTAATCAGCACATGTTGTCATGCGCTGCTGTACGCTCTTACCTTGAGGTGACACTTGTTCTGTACGTTCAGAATAGGCTGCTTATGTAAGCCCTGCTGAATTTGCAGATGTACAGTTGGGTGGCTGCCACATGAGAGTGCAGGAATATGCCAGGCTGAGTGCTTTGCCCTGGGCTTCAGTGCCCACTACTGGGGACACTGGCAGGCCACCACAAATTCTCACACCACTGCACAGATGCCGAGGGTCAGATGTTCATTGCATTTGTCCACTTCTATAGATGTTTCAGACAGTATGTCTGCATAAAAACACCTTTGTTTAAATGAACATCTCTTTTAAATGAATGTGTATATATATATATATATATGTGTGTGTGTATATACAGTGGTGTGAAAAAGTGTTGGCCCCCTTCCTGATTTCTTATTTTTTTGCATGTTTGTCACACTTTAATGTTTCAGATCATCAAACTAATTTAATATTAGTAAAAGATAACACAAGTGAACACAACATGCAGTTTTTATTATTAAGGGAAAACAAAATCCAAAACGACATGGCCCTGTGTGAAAAAGTGTTTGCCCCCTAAACCTAATAACTGGTTGGGCCACCCTTAGCAGCAACAACTGCATTCAAGCATTTGCGATAACTTGCAATGAGTCTGTTACAGCGCTGTGGAGGAATTTTGGTCCACTCATCTATGCAGAATTGTTGTAATTCAGCCACATTGGAGGGTTTTCGAGCCACAGCATCTCAATAGGATTCAGGTCAGGACTTTGACTAGGTCACTCCGAAGTCTTTGTTTTGTTTTCCATTCAGAGGTGAACTTGCTGGTGTGTTTTGGATCATTGTCCTGCTGCAGAACCCAAGTTCGCTTCAGCTTGAGGTCACGAACAGATGGCCGGACATTCTCCTTCAGGATTTTTTGGTAAACAGCAGAATTCATGATCCCATTTATCACAGCAAGTCTTCCAGGTCCTGAAGCAGCAAAACAGCCCCAGACCATCACACTACCACCACCATACTTTACTGTTGGTATGATGTTCTTTTTCTGAAATGCAGTGTTACTTTAACACGACACACACCTTCCAAAAAGTTCAACTTTTGTCTCAGTCCATCCACTCCCTTGCACAGTTTGCTGTCCTTCAGTTTGAATCCCTTGTCTTGGCAACACAAAAAAATGACATATTGCTCAGAGCCTATAGTAGGGCTGCCATCAATAACATACTGGCAGTATTGATCACCTCTGCTGTATGTAATGAACATCTTGTCATTGTAATATACTGTAAATGAGTGAGCCTGTGCAAGCTTCACTTTGATATTTTTTTATCATACTGCAGTGTTTGAGAAACTCCCTCACACAGATGGCTATTTCCAAAAAACAGGAATATGCATGTTTTCTTCTAGAATGAGCAGGCTGACTCTGTTTTTGCAGAGACTAATATTCCTGCACACTATTTGCATTGTGTTAATGGATGTTTCTTCAACTGTGGGCACTTTTAGACCAGTGGATTGTTATAAAATACACTCTTAAAACACACTCTTCACACTATTTTATTAAACAATGTCCTAGAGTGGACATACACAGGAGGATTGATTTATTGATAATTAATACAGATTTTCTCCACAACCACCAAACTCAAAAGATGTATTGTGCTTAACAGCATTTTGCTTGTGGGAATGACATTTTGAATATATTTTTTTAAATATTTGTCTTGCAAAAGCAAACTTCTTAGCCAGCTTTTTATGTTTCTCGAATATTATTTTCTCACATTTTTTGCGTAATTTGGCAGTAAATTTGAGCAATTTAACAATAAAAATTAAAATGTTTTATGATTATTTCACTCTTATCATGTTCATGATGAACACTTAAAACTATGATAATCCGAACCAATATTTCTATGATGGATTCTATGAATTTCACACTTTTCAAATGCCGTTCTAAAATATCAAACATACATGAAGGCTTGAAAAGGTTTCGAAACAGTTTGGTGTTTTGTAAGTCTTACAAATAACTGCAATTTGTAGGGAACTGTTCCAGTTTAAAAACAAGCCCTTTTAACAGCATCCATGGCATTCATTTCAGATCGTTCCTTTGATTTATAATATAAAATGCGTACAGTAATGCACTTACAATAGAGGTCTGTGGTGGGAGACATTACAAAGACTATGAGAAACCATATATGTGAGAATCAAGACATTTTATTCATATGTAGGCTGATAACTTACGCTCTCCTTCATTCTGACTAGATACAGACCTTTGTCTGTATTCGCACAGAAATTATGTGACAGATCGGTGATGAATGGAATTGGGAGGACTTTCCCATTCGCTGTTTGCCTGGATCTGGCCCCGCTCCAGAGCTGAAGGTACTCTGAGCTCAGAGGGTCCCTGTACAGCTCAGGTGGATTACTGTAAATCGATCGCACAATTGATGGGGCTCCAAGCTTTCGCCTTGGCCTGGCAAAGACAAATGCACTTAGTGAATAACGGTTAAAAAACACTAACAATACCTTTGCGACAGATCAAATACTTTCACGATTTAGTGGAAGTAATTTTTTTCATAGTAAATTAGAGCTCACCATATATACAACCTATTTAGACGGTTTGCTGTGCAGTGGTGCTCTAGCACTCACGGACACTATCCTTTACGTTGAGTCGGTTAGCTTTGTTCGGCATTTGTTGCCTAGCAACGCATTTTCCCTGCCCGGTTTAATGTTCTGCTGCCTCAACATTGGAGAGTCATGTCTACGTGTTTTGTGTGTCTCCCTCCTCAACTGTCTTTTGCCTGAGAGCCATGTCAAAGGGGGTGGAGCATTACCCTGAGTGACGTCAGTGCATGTTAGAGCAATGGACAATATATGTACAGATATGCTATATACAATTAAACAAGGGAATGTGAATAAGAGGTATACTATTCTAAATAAATAAAAGTATAAATAGAGTTATTTGGTATTGCACATTGGACAGTGGGGCATTTAACTGTTCATGAGGTCGATGGCCTGAGGAAAGAAACATTTTTTGTGCCTGTCTGTTCTGGTGCTCAGTGCTCTGTAGTGCCGCAACAGTTCAAAGAGGAAGTGGCCTGGATGTGAGGGGTCCAGTGTGATTTTTTCCAGCCCTTTTCCTCACTCTGAATATATACAGTTGTTTGAGTGTAGGAAGGGGTGTACCAATATTTCTCTCAGCCAGGGCCATCCTTAGGGGGGTGCAACTTGAGGGGCCCCCATGGCGAACAGACCGAGGGGGATCACCCCAAAACCACCCACACGAAACGCGATCGGGAATGGACCGAGAGGGACCACCATCCACTCCGAGGACCGAGGGGAGCCACACTCCCTACCTCGCACTGCTCTCAGCAGTCATGACTATCCGCTGTAGTCTTCTGAGGTTTGAATTGGTAGCTGAGTCAAACCAGACATTTAGTGTAGAGGACAGACTCTATGACTGCAGAGTAGAACTGCAGAAGCAGCACCTGTGGCAGGTTGAACTTCTTCAGTTGGCGAAGGAAGTTCAACAGCTGCTGGGGGTTTTTCACAATGGAGTGCATGTGGAACTCCCACTTCAGGTCCTGACAGATGGTAGCGCCCAGGAACCTGAATGACTCCACTGCTGCCACAGTGCTGTTCATGATGGTGAGTGGGAGGAATGCTGGGAGGTTTCTCCTGAAGTCCACTATCATCTCCTCTGTTTTGAGCATGTTCAGCTTCAGACTGCACCAGGCAGCTAGTTGCTCAACCTCCGTTCTATATGCAGACTCGTCACCATCCTGGATGAGGCCAATGACTGTGGTGTCATCTACAAACTTCAGGAGCCTGACAGAGGAGTCTTTTGCAGTGCAGTCATTGGTGTACAGGGAGAAGAGCAGTGGGGAAAGCACATATCCCTGGGAGGTGCCAGTGCTGTGTGGGTGTTGGACATTAATTTTCCCAGTCTCACTAGCGGTTGCCTGAAAATTATCTAACAAAAAGAGCTAGGGACAGAGAGCTGAGTTAGTTTGGTCTGGAAGAGTGCTAGGATGATGGTGTTGAAAATCGAACTGAAGTCAACAAACAGGATCCTTACATACAGTAATTCCATAATTTGTCCAGAAGTTGCAGGATGAAGTGCAGTCTGATGTTGACTGCATAATTCATGGACCTGTTTACTCGATAAGTAAACTGCAGGGGTTCCATCTAGGCTCCGGTGACATCCTTCAGGTGGGCCAACACCAGTCTTTCAAATGACTCTTTGACCACAGATGTTAAGGCAACAGGTCTGTAGTGATTAAGTCCTGTGATTTTGTGTTTTTTTGAGATGGGGATGATGGTGGAGTGTTTGAAGCGGGAAGGGACTTAACACAGCTCCAATGATCTGTTAAAGATCTGTGAGAAGATGGAGGCCAGCTGGTTAGCCCAAGGTTTTAAGACAGGATGGTGAGACGCCAGTTGGGCTTGGTGCTTTCCTTGTCTTCTGTTTCCTGAAGACCCGACACGCATCCTCACTCATTCAGGTCATCCATCCATCCGTCCGTCCGTCCGTCCGTCCGTCTCTATATTGTTCTGTCTAGATCGTTCTATTGTTCTAGCTATCAAAAAAAGAATTAAAAATGAATTAAATGTCATTGCAGATGCATTAGTTGATGTTGTTTTGATTCTGATTTGGTGGTGAGGTCTGCAGGTGTTGAGCTGGTGGGTGGATGTTGGTGACTGTTTTCGCCTGCCATCAGCTAGCGGTAAACAACAGGTGGTGCAGTGCAGAAAGAGTAGAGGCTGTGTACCCTCTGCAGAAAGCTATTCTGAGCCTCATTCTCCCATAGATCTACAGTTTCATTGCTATTTCACAATGCACACCCTCAGTGGGACCTGACAGCATATACTACCTCCAATCCATCAGACTGGTCTCATCTTCTCTTCTTTCTGTTATTTTGTCTGTTTCAAATATATGCTATATCGGGAGAGAAAAGACCACACCAACTAACACGGCACAACCAATGCCACATTAACCTCTGACCACCACCCACAACTCGCACCTTTAACTCTAATTTGAAAAGGCAGATTAGATTGCATCTCTTCTCCTGGTGTCCTGCTGTAGCAGACAGTCTGGGTTTAATATTGCTTTATAACAACAGGACACCTGTTGCACATCTAATGCTCAGCGTTGTACTGCCTAAAATTTGATGATTCATAGTGTTGCTTGCTAAAGTATTATTTTTAGTGCATGAATGATACCTCAAATTGTGTGGCATTTTTGAGAAATGCTCAAAGATAAAAATTAAAAAAGATAAAAGATAAAAAAAAAAAAAAGTAATCAGTAAGTAAAAAAAAAAAAATAATAAATAGAAAATTTCCTTGGCAACAAACTGAAATAAATTAAAGTTAAACTACGAAAAGAAAAAAAACAAAATAATAATAATACTAATATATATATATATATATATATATATATATATATAATATATATATATATATATAAAAAGACAAAAGTACTTAACAAAAGGACTACAATTTAAACTAAAATTATAACTGAAAACATCCAAAACTAAAATAACATTAGTTTGTGGTGTTAATTTCTTGAAGTACTGTAGACTGAGTCGAGAGTCTAGAGAGGGTTTTGTTTTAAGCTTAGTAAGATCCGTATTCATTTAAAGATATGGAAAAATAGATTTCTATTGTCATGAAACAATAGAAATCTACATGAAAATCAGTTTTTCCACTATGCTTTAAGACTAGATTTAGTGCATTTTTGTCCCTTGTGATTGATTTTGTGTGGTTTTCTCTATAAGAACTTTTTCCATCTCAGGTGTAACACTTACTGTACAGAATCTGAACTTGCAGAGGCGGATGTGAGTGAAATTATCTGCTCGAGAGAGAGTGAAGGCAGTCTGCATGAAGCAGTCTCCATAAAGACAAAAGTACTTAACAAAAGGACTACAATTTAAACTAAAATTATAACTGAAAACATCCAAAACTAAAATAACATTAGTTTGTGGTGTTAATTTCTTGAAGTACTGTAGACTGAGTCGAGAGTCTAGAGAGGGTTTTGTTTTAAGCTTAGTAAGATCCGTATTCATTTAAAGATATGGAAAAATAGATTTCTATTGTCATGAAACAATAGAAATCTACATGAAAATCAGTTTTTCCACTATGCTTTAAGACTAGATTTAGTGCATTTTTGTCCCTTGTGATTGATTTTGTGTGGTTTTCTCTATAAGAACTTTTTCCATCTCAGGTGTAACACTTACTGTACAGAATCTGAACTTGCAGAGGCGGATGTGAGTGAAATTATCTGCTCGAGAGAGAGTGAAGGCAGTCTGCATGAAGCAGTCTCCATGGTGGCAGTGTGTGTGTGTGTGTGTGGGAGTTCGGACAGAGCACTGTAAATGAATGAGTGTCTACAGCATCTTAGCTTTTTAAAATAAGCCACCTATGCCAGACTCGATCAGATCACTGAAAACATATTTGGAGGTGATCGGGGACAGATTCTGACAGCATTTACAGAAATGCAAATGCTGATGTGTTTTCATTATCTGCATACAACTTCATAGCCTATATAATAAAGTGGTGCTTTCCATTGGTCTTATTTAAGAGGTTCAAAGCAGTGTGCCATAGCAGAAAGTGTTTCAGCTGATATACTTTATATGGTGTGATTTAAAACAAGCTTCATGTTTCACCTGCCTACAGGTTGTCAGGAGCTTTAACAGGAAGTAACTTGTTGAGGTTTTAGCAGTACTCAAATGGCAAGTGGTGACAGAATCTTTATAATATACCAAGACTTTTGGGGCCTTCTGACACTTTGTGAAATTGGTATTGATTTTGTTATTGGGGGTTCTATAGTGACCAATGAAGAATTTAAAAGGCAACTGAACAGGCTATAATCAGACTGATGTATTGATGGATTTGTTTGCTTTTTATTTATAATTTTTTTTTGCCATGCTTGTTAAACTATAGACTTATTTGTTGTCTTGAACTTTTCAAAATGTAGACAATTGGTACAAAGCTTGGGGTTGTTATGATTTTAAGACTTGGTTAGTCTTATGCTCACCAAGGTTGCATTTATTTAATGAAATACAGTAATATTGTGAAATATTATTAGCATTTTCTATTTTAATATATTTTAAAATGTATTATTCTTGTGCATTCATTACTCCAGTCTTCAGTGTCACATGCTCCTTCAGAAATTCGGTGTGAAAACAACTGTGCGGAGTAATATTTTTGCGAAACTATGATACATTTTTTCAGGATTCTTTGATGAATAGAAAGAGCAAAAGAACAGTATTTATTTGAAGTAGATTCTATAACAGTATAAATGGCTTTACTGACATTTTTGAATAATTTAATGCATCCTTGCTGAATAAAAGTATTAGTTTCCTTCGAAAATAAATAAATGAACGAATGAATAAACAAACAAAAATACTGACCTCAAACTTTTGAATTGTAGTATATAAATGACAATTATGAAAATAATAGTTTTTGTTTTTAACTTGTTTTATTTTCACCAGGCAAAAAAATCATAAACAAATTGCTTCAGAAAACTAGTTTTAGTTCCCTAACCAAAATTATGAGCAATAGTAAAAGCAAACGCCACTAAATATAATTGCAGAATGCCCTTTTAATAGCACATTCAGGCAATATTTTAACCTTCCTGAGATGCTTTGAAAGTAGCAATTAGACTAATGTTTTTAGATGCATGTAAATTTCTTGATAACCTCCAGACAGATATTTCATCTGAAGCTCTCATGAACTAATCTCTTTCAAATTCTGTCATGAAATGGATTATATTTCATGGCAGATTAATACCTCATGTTATTCATATAGCCTTCCAGCAAGCTGCAAAGCTGAATAATTCGAATTAAGCGGCAAAACCTGAGGAAAAGTGGCAATCACTTATATTTGTATAGCCATAATCCTGTTAATATACTCAAATAATTTCGGTGTCAGATTTTCAGTGTTGAGGTTTGGTGTAGATTGTAAGGCTGAAACAGTGTGTGATAAGCTGTGGTGGTCCTGTGTGTTTTGAGCGTGGCAGCTGTGTGGCATACGTGACGCCGTCCCTGTGACAGAGATCTCAGTGTGGCTGCTGTGACAGACGGCAACAAAGGCTCCACGTTCCCCATCGATCTTGCACTGTGTGAGTGACAGCTCTTGTCAGCAAGCTCAAACTTATCAAGAGGGTTAATGTACAAATAAAGCTGAAATGGAAGAAGGGGCATTTGCCTGATGTTCCCCTTTTTGTGAGAGTAGATACCAATCTTCTTTATACTTTTAAACAAGACCAAGGAATGTTTACAGTAGATAGTGCAGGGGGGAGAGTTTTGCTCTAGTTGAATGTTCTTGGGTGGGTTTATTTTTGACTGTCAGTTTCTGTATCAAAGTATTGGCTAAAAAGAGTAATTGCATTTCTACCATTCCTGCCTAGGAAAAAAAGCAGGTGTTTTGTCACAAAAATATGATTTTTATTGACTAAAATTTGAGAAGAAATACAATTACATCTTACACAATAAAGGCATCTTTCAAAACGTTAACATTTTAAAACACCTGTATTTAAAATGTATTAAAAGCAAATCTAAAAAATCATATCCAAAAAAAAACAAAAACACGTTTTTATATTGTGAAAACAACATGTATAATATGTATAATATTCTATAATATACCAACAATAACAACAACACCAAAAATAATAATAACATTAATAACAATTATTGTTGTTGTTTTAGTATAAAATTGCAACAATAAAAACTCCATAATAATAATAATAATAGTTATTGTTGTTGTTTTACATTATATTATATTATATCACTGAGCTAAATATGATTCCCTCCTTTGGGAATTTGATTTGATTTAGATTTTGTAACTGTGTTTTTAATGTAATAAAGTTCCTTTTGTAGTCTTTACTTTGCAAGTTTGGCTTACACTTTCTTTTTTAAGCGTAGGTTTTTTTATGAACACTGCAAGACCATTTCTGTAACTGCTCTCACCGGACATTCACAAAGTTTGACCCTACATCACTGTGCGGTGTATCCTGAACTGTGTTTAGCCCTCTGGCTCTAGTTTAATGTGTGAACGTTAGCCTGAGACTGTCATGGATGGATGTGAATGCTGCCCTCTCTTTCTGTAATTGTATTTTTCATCTGAATGGGCTTGCCAGTGGGTCCAAATGATTAGTGGTGTTATTCTCTGCCTGGTCAAATCTGTTCTAACGGAGGGCATAAGATGAGTTACAGCAAAGGATGGGAACCATGTGTAACGTAGCCACATAAAAACCCACAAAAAACTTTTCCTCCCTTGCGAAACCTAATCCATCAGCTCAGTGGCTCAACACGTAAAATCACAAGGGTGTGAGCGTTACTCAGAGCAAATAAGTAATCATAACGGTACATTAAGCCACAGGATACACAGATCTATATTACAGCCATAACTTTGTTTTATTCCTTTTTTAGCGCTTGTGTCCTTGGAGGCTTTTCTTGAAAACCATGTGTTGTCATGGTTGCAGTATGTCAATACCAGAACACCCAGCTGTGCGATACCATAGAGCTGTATCTGTGAGCAGAACGGAGGCAAAAACAAGACTGGTGAGTCATCATTGATGAGAGTGGGGAAGACCTCAGTAGAAATCTAGGCTGAAATCCCCTTCCAGCTATTAGAGAGAGAGAGATTATGGTCGAGTGAGCTGTATTTTGCAGATACTGCAAATCATTTGGGATTTGTGTTGAGGAAGGATAACGTATCAAAAAAGTAGCATGGTATCCATCTTATTTTTCAATGTGGAAGTAAGCTGTTTTCTGTGAATGTGCGAGACTTCCGGTTCATTGGTAAAACCGTTTGCACTACAAACCAGTGTGTTCATAATTAAGTTAATCCATTAAAATAATATGGTAAGACACACCAGTTTGCAATATCAAGCAGCAAAACGAGCTTTTGTACAGCTAAAAATAGCTGGAAGTGGATGAGACTGGAAGCCAGACACATTCAATTTACAAATGGCCTCCCACTCTTATGGGAAAAATAAGGTGGATACTATGGACATGTATCATGGTAATACCACAACATTCTTTGAAATTCTTTGAAGCCTTGGATGATTACAGTCTGAAAAAACACACAGAAAAGTACTATGCAATTATTACAATATTATAATGAGATTATAATGTATTGTATTCTTACCAATAAGTACCTATATGTAATTACACTTTAAAAAATACCATGTGGTTTCCATGTTTTTTGACATAGTGTATGGTAATACTGTGGTATAAATAATAAAAATGTGGTATTACCTTGTACGCTGTATTTTGAGTAGATGTGGCATGGTAATACCATGGTATACTTTGAAGTGTTTTGTGTTTTTTGTTAGTTTAATTATCAATGTTTTTAGTAAAACCATGGTATTATTTGTAGTACCTTGGTAATACCATAGTACTTTTTGTAAGTGAAATTCATCTAATATTCTTCAACTTATTCACCTACAAATAAGTACCAAAATGTACCATGGTACCATGGTGGCATGGTAATACCATAGTAAAAATCATGAAACATGGTATTACCATGTTACTGTATTTTGAGGAGATGTTCCACGGTAATACCATTATATTAATTGAAGCACATAACTTCAAAATGATTCGCCTACACAGAAGTACCAAAATGTACTACTGTAGTAATTTGGACATTTACTGCAGTAGTCCTGTAGTACTTTTGGAAGTACCTTGGTCCTGTTTAAATACATGGATTTCAGTAGTCTGTGATACCACTGTGTGATACCATAGTACCACTATAGTACTTTTTTGTAAGTGTTACCTTGGTAAATATCTACAAAAATACTATATTATCATATCACCATGTCATACAAATATGATATGAGGTACCTTGGATTATAAGGTAGATATTTGGTATAATTCATAGTATCTGAGAATGACAGTCATTGTGCACTAAGGTGTATATAAAAGCACAATGGTATTAACCTCTGATACAACAACTGAATCATTTGTAATTGAGAGCAACAGAGTGGAGCTCTATTGTGATTAATTTGTCATTTACACTTTTGAGCTCAGTGTAATATTTATATAGATTAGATATCACTTTCTGTAGCCATAACAGTTGTTGTCAGACCAGTCATGTATTTGCAAACAGTTGACACCTCTATATGAACACATCATAATCCTAGCTGATTGAGTCACAGTGACTGAACGAGTTTGCTCTCACACTGCCCCTCAAGGGACTATGCTAATTATTAGCATTAGCATAAATTCTCAACTTCTTCAATCTACATGGAGCCTAATCCGGTGTCGTGTCGAAATTGGGTCTCCATAGTAGGACCCCAAGTGATAACATTGATTAAAATAACTTGTAATGAGTACCCCGATTACAATTCCATCAAAAAATCATGTTATGATATGTGTCGCTTGAACCATGTTGTAATGACCGGAAATGTCTGTTTTAGGTTTACATACTAGCTTAGCATGCAGGTTGTGATAAGCCTGACAGCTTGACTTATACACCAATTTTTCTTACTGAATATTTGTCTTGCTTTGAATATTTGACCTTACTTTGATGTTCCTTGTTGGAGCATCTATTACTCTATTGGTTTACCTGTGGATCTATCCATCTGTGTATCCCTTCATCTAGCCATGGTTTATTACATCAAAGCATCATTTATGCCGGCATGGAAGATTGTTTATAGCAATTTGTCTTTGTTTCTTCACACTGAGACATTTTTATCTGTATTATCCACTTTAAAACCTTCTTAAAGATCCTCATTCCTACTTTGTCCAAAATGATACCAGGATGTGCTCTTTGGAATGACCTAATCTATCTCCGCTCCAAGCGGTACACTCTCACTGGTCCCTTTGGACATTCATACCGTATCTTGCGATGAGATTATCCCCTTCCTCCTCCGACCCTCCCCCCTTCAAGAGCCCAACACACCTAATTTCCTAGCCAACACTTGGTATTCTCTCCTATCTCACTGGAGACTCAAGCTCACTCCTCCTCCGTTGTGTATGATCTTTTTGTCAAATCTCGCAGGACCTTACTGTGCTCTCACCCAAATGATTTCTGAATTATTAATCCCATTCTGCCATTGGAATTCTCCATAGATTGCCAAACCAATGCCAGAGAACCTTTGATGTTGAGGTTGAATAGGGCCCGGGCAATTGGGAATACTTCGGCCAATTCAAGGGATGGGAAGTTATTGTGTTTCCTTTGGCTTGGCCTTTTCCTTTTCTAAACTCCCTTTTTCCACCTTTATCCTTATTTGTCTATAAAATGGGAGGCAAACATCTCTATTAAAATGCTGCCTGCTATGGCACACTCACACATTTTTATATCGATTAATCATTGACGTCAATTCACACATGATTATTCTCTGTGAATGGATTCTCTGTGACTGTCTTATTGGGATAGCTAAGGCAAAAAAAAAAAATTGGTAATTTACTTAATGTCGTTCCAAACACAACTTTCTGTCTTCTGTGGATAAGGGGATATTTTGAAGAATATCCACTGTGCTCTTTTCCATAATGAGGACTGGGTTTGGTGATGTACTCGAGACAGGAGTCTGTCTTAAGTCCAACTTTAGCCTAAGTCCAAGACCATATTTTCATGCGCTTGGTCTTGTCATGGGCTCGGTCTTGACTCGGACTGAAGGCCAAGTCTGGTCTCGAGTACACTGCATCTGTTTTGCGGGCTGATGCCAAATCTCACCTATGATCCAGTCTTTCATTCATCCCTTTTTGACCCTAATTGAGCTTATACAGCTTATAAATGCAATATATACTTGCATTTAGTTCAAATATACTACATTACTTCAATGCCTGGTTATACATTATAAATATATACAGCAATTCAAATAGGCCATATTTGACGTTAGTAATGTCATTCCTGACTGATTTTCGTGTCTCATCATTGATGTAAAAGCTGATGCAATGCATCTTCTTGTATTAAATTTAAATTGAACACATGCACAAATGAGATTTGAGAGCTGTGGAAGATGGGGAAGATTTTCCATAGATAACAGATAAAAAAAGGCTTCTGAAAAGCACAAATAAAAAACAGGCTATGTTAATGATTTGTTTATGTTGATTGTTGAAGGCACAAATTAAAGAAAGACTGCAATGACATGAGGGTGAGTCAATAATAAGAGAGTGTTACAGATGAACTGTCCCTTTAAGAACTTTAACATATGAAAAGATTGAGGATCAATCTAAGAACATATATCCCACCAAATAAATTCCTGTTCAGAGCAAAGTGGCAGAGATTTTGAAAGGATGACTCATTCTTATAGATATTGAGGTCTCAGCCCTTGTGACACTGCCGCCATCAAACTCTCATAATGAGGGATAAATCAGCTGTAGGAGGCATTAAGAGACCTTTAGAGGAAGCTCACTACTTCCATTAAAGTGAAACCGCTCTGTATCGGGCTCTGTATTATCTCTCTCCTTTTTCTCCTTGAGCAGAGATTAATTCTGCAGTTCTGTTCAGTCCGGTGCTCTTTTGGCCAGACTTCCTTCTCTGCTGCCAACTGTGAGTCTCTAAGGATACCTGACTAGAGCCGGCTAGACGGAGGTATTCTGAGCTAATCTGTGTGTGTCAGAATTAGTGTGTGTGTGAGCACTGTATTTAGTACTGAGGCATAGTTTTAGTGTGTTTGCACACTTGAAATGCCCATTTTTGGTCTTGTTATGATAGCCATTGAAGAGAAAGGACAGATAATGATGTGTAGAAGTTTTATGATTGGGAAATGATGCAAACAGAATTAAACATGCATTATTATTATATGTGTATACAGGTGCATCTCAATAAATTAGAATGTCATGGAAAAGTTCATTTTAGTAATTCAACTCAAATTGTGAAACTCATGTATTAAATAAATTCAATGCACACAGACTGAAGTAGTTTAAGTCTTTGGTTCTTTTAATTGTGATGATTTTGGCTCACATTTAACAAAAACCCACCAATTCACTATCTCAACAAATTAGAATACTTCATAAGACCAATAAAAAAAACATTTTTAGTGAATTGTTGGCCTTCTGGAAAGTATGTTCATTTACTGTACATGTACTCAATACTTGGTAGGGGCTCCTTTTGCTTTAATTACTGCCTCAATTCGGCGTGGCATGGAGGTGATCAGTGTGTGGCACTGCTGAGGTGGTATGGAAGCCCAGGTTTCTTTGACAGTGGCCTTCAGCTCATCTACATTTTTTGGTCTCTTGTTTCTCATTTTCCTCTTGACAATACCCCATAGATTCTCTATAGGCCTAGTGAACCAAACTGAGAGACCATTTTGAAGGCTCGGGAAACCTTTGCAGGTGTTTTGAGTTGATTAGCTGATTGGCATGTCACCATATTCTAATTTGTTGAGATGAATTGGTGGGTTGTGGTTGTGAGTGAATTGGTGGGTTTTTGTTAAATGTGAGCCAAATCATCACAATTAAAAGAACCAAAGACTTAAACTACTTCAGTCTGTGTGCATTGAATTTATTTAATACACGAGTTTCACAATTTGAGTTGAATTACTGAAATAAATTAACTTTTCCACGACATTCTAATTTATTGAGATGCACCTGTATATCAGTTTGTGCAGAGTAATAATTCAGCCTATTTATCACATATTAGTCCAAGGTGCTGAAATGCTGTTCAGCCTAATTTAACCCCTAGGTTAGACTGAAAATGCGCTTACATAAATGTACAAATACTCCTTAAATCAATTCCAGGGGTTAAATATTGCCTCTAAATAGGCAATTTTTTACACTGGTCAAAGAATGTGTACTAGCTATTAGACCGAGGCTATGAAGTGAATGAACATTTCCCAGAACTACTACTCCTCTGTGCTGTCTGAATATGGAGGACAACTAGACACGGGGGAGCGGAGCAGCTTGAGTAGACTGCAGAGGTACGATATGGTGCCGTGTTAAAAGCAGATGAATGGACCTGTTTGTCCTGTGGTCTTGAGCAGCTCAATAAAGACATCTTGGATTTATCAATGAAATTTGAGTTGGAGAGCAGAGTAGCTTCTTCCCAGAGCACCTCATGCAATTACATCACAGCAGTCTATCTCTCCTGCACTAGTTTCCATTAAATAAGCTTGTTTGGAAAGTTGTTAGGTTAACTACGTCACCGGGGGTTTTTTTCAGACTAAGCTCCTGTTACTACACTGTTAGACATGTCAAAGGGTTTACCGTATTTAAGATTTACAGTAACAGCTGCATTTTAGTTTTACTGTAAGTACATTGTATTGTAATCATGTAATAGTGCAATTACTGGAAAATCTAAGTCATCAGTACACTACTGTAATTCATTCATTTGAATATAGATTTCATTAGATTTTATAATTTTTATATAGAACTCATTTTATTTTTATACATAGTTACTACTGACATTCAGTTCAAACAGACTCAATTATTACAAAATATCAAATCCTTTATTTAAAACATTGCATATAAGCACTTAAAAGTGCATCTTCACTGTTTCTCCTGCCTTATGACTCATAAAGTATCTTAAGGCAACAGAAAAATTATGGGGGGAAAATATAAGCAGCCAAAGAATACATATAAGGCATCTGCAAAACCCAGGTGCAGCTCCAAAACGTAGGCCACCTTAGCTCACCATCCACTTTGTTGAGAGAAATGTGTTCCCTGCAAAACAAGTTGAAGAAATCACTTTTAAAAAGGCAAATGGAATACACAAACCTCTCAAAATCATCGGCAAGTTCTTCTCTTACCAAGAATCAGTCTCAGCATGGCTGGGATGCTCATGTCTTTCTTGATGCTTCATTGCAGTTGCCTTTAAAAAACAGTAAATGTTACTCCAGAGTAAATGTTACTAGGTTAAACTGGTGTGCAAATATCTGACAAAAAACATAAAACACATAGACATACGTACATATATTTTTACCTTGCTTGTTAGTCTTGCTTATTCTCTCGTAAGGTGCATCCATCGATACACAGTGCAGATGTTCTCCGGATCTCTTCCACTCCCGGGTTCAATACCTGGGCGCTGATTCCATGTCTACCTCGTATGCGAGCGTCAGAAGACAATATAGAACCCATTATAACCAGTGATACTATATACAATGGATGCCAAGGGAATTACAGTTATTTACTGTAAATGGAATTTTCAGTATTATACTGGGTGATATACAGTAAATAACTGTAGAAATGTCGGTAACACTTTACTTGAAGGGGTGTGCATAAGACTGACATGACACCTTCATAATCATGCCTCTGTTTCTGTGTGATTACAAACTTAACCTATTTCATAAAATACTAAAGCAATTCAAATAACATAAAATAAGATTCAATAATTTCTTAATAAGACTAATTTAGATGGTGTGTGTGTGTGTGTGTGGATATATATCGTTTTCAGGATTGAACCGAAAGTTCAAAGGAGCATTTATTTGAAATAGAAGTCTTTTGTGACATTATAAATGTCTTGAAATATCCAATAGTCACTTTTGCAATTTAATGTGTCCTTACTTGAATAAAAGTATTAATTTCTTAAAAAAAAAAGTCTTACTTTTAGAAATTGTGTTTCTACAAAAATCCAGTACAAGGATGGAAACCATATCTTAGACTTCCTAACTGCCTCATTCCCAACAAAAAGCCTCTGTATTCTACAGGAGGACCAACCATGTGCTCAGCAATGACTGCACAAATTTAAAGTTCTCTGTTTCTGTGTGATTACAAACCTAACCTATTTCATAAAATACTAAAGCAATTCAAATAACATAAAATAAGATTAAATAATTTCTTAATAAGACTAATTTAGATGGTGTGTGTGTGTGTGGATATATATCGTTTTCAGGATTGAACCGAAAGTTCAAAGGAGCATTTATTTGAAATAGAAGTCTTTTGTGACATTATAAATGTCTTGAAATATCCAATAGTCACTTTTGCAATTTAATGTGTCCTTACTTGAATAAAAGTATTAATTTCTTTAAAAAAAGTCTTACTTTTAGAAATTGTGTTTCTACAAAAATCCAGTACAAGGATGGAAACCATATCTTGGACTTCCTAACTGCCTCATTCCCAACAAAAAGCCTCTGTATTCTACAGGAGGACCAACCATGTGCTCAGCAATGACTGCACAAATTTAAAGTCAATATGGGAAAAGGACATTAGGGCTGTAATCGGGGACGAAGAGTGGAAAAAGAATCTTGTCAAATACAGGTAAATACGTAAGAGAAGCCAGAGGGCAATTTACACAGTACAAAATCATACACCGGTTCTATCTTACACCTCTTAGACTTAATAGAATGGGTCTGACAAATAATAATGTTTGTTGGAAATGTTAAAAGGACAGAGGTACTTTCAATCACTGTATCTGGGAGTGTCCACTTATTCAGCCTTTATGGCACCAAATTTTAAATATTTTGAGCAAATGGCTTGGAACAACAATACCATTATCACCAAAACTGTGTCTATTGGGAGACAGGGAACAGATGCCAAATATTTGAAATGGAGAGTTCGCAGTGATCATGGTGGGGGTCTCTGTGATGGTCAGAGTCATTTTGAAACACTAGAAAACTCCCAAAACCCCAGAGTGTATGAACGTTTGCTTTACAAACTACATAATAAGAACAAAGCGTGTGTCCCTGTGAGTATCCCTGTCTGGGAAGATTTCTGGTCTTATGTGACATTGTCTGTCCATGTGACACAATAACTTTGACTTCTCATTTTTTTTGCACTACTTAGATGCAAGATCATGTACTTTTTTTTCCCACTTCCTTATTTAGTTCCTCCCTTTTGTCTGTCCTTTTTTCCTTATTTAGTATTTCGTTTATTTTTGCCAATTGCAGCCACTGTATATATTCTGAATACCTTTGTATTTGAACTTTTAAACTTATGTTTTATATAAGTTTTACATACATTTTTTTATATAACTGTTTAATGTTGTTTAAATGATTTTGGCATCAGTTTTATTTTTATTTTATAAAAAATAAAAATTTTTACTTTTACCAAATAATTATCAATTAAATGCATTTATCAAATAAATGTGGACGAGATTAAATTACAATAGTATACATCCAAAAATAAATAATATTAATATTAATATTTACAAAGAAGAATGGGGTTGCCATGCACAATACATGTCCAAACTACTGATATTGCCATGGTACATGTCTAAAAATGATAATATTACCACGGCACGTCCAAAAAAACAAACAAACACAAAAATATGGCAATATCATAGTCTTTTTTTTATTTTTTGTAAGTGTTCCAAGAAAATTGAAAAATGCCTTCTCTATTCACACTCCATTTTGATGTTATTGTCACTAAAACTTCATTACCCTTGTCAGCTTGACACAAGCTGTTTATGGATGCGGTTGTAGCTTTCCGTGAGTAAATATCTCTGCACTGAAACACCCCTGAGTCATGAATGTAAATGTAGGGTTTGCTCCAAAAGCCTCATGTTCCCTCTTGCTTGTGTGTTACGTTTTTTGGCATCATACAGAAGTCCGGCTTCTCAGGGTGAAACAGCCATTAGCAGCTGCCTTTCAGCCAGCTTCATCCACCGCTGGAGGGTTGCTTGGCAACTGAGACCCTACACGGCAAATCAGCATGTAACAGGAGTTTATTCTGCATAAAGCAGGTCAAGAATCACCCCTTAATTCCACTCACATGTCCTTTCTCTTCGTTTCAAGGCTGATGTGAATGCCTCAGTGACACATTGGAAAAAAGTCATTTTTGTTGGAAAAAAAATCTATTTTTTTATTACTGCAAAACAGCATTCTGTGTGAGTGGCCCCTTAAGCACCTTCTTTTTCATACATTTCTTGTGACGTCTGATCTTGTTCTTCTGTTTTGTTTTTATTTCTTTTGTTTTCTATTTTATTATCCGATCATCCACAGCAATTAATAAATGAAAGAAAGAAAGAAAAAGTGCACTCCGTAATTTCCGTAGATATTCTGATATATGGTATCTCTAATTGTAATAGCACACCTCTTCTCAACAACCATGATTTGAGATATCCATCATCATAGCACAAATGTTTCAGCACTAACTACGTTCTGATGTTTAATTTTTAAGATTAGGGATTTTAAAAATATACCTTAGCATGCCATGTTAATAAGAGTATGACAGACATACTTGCAAGTGGACTCTTCACAATAAGTGGCACATCTTCTCATTTTCATTCTCGTCATGCCAAGATGGATAAACACAATGCTGAACTAATCTAGGAATGCCTTCAGCAGAAGAAGATATGCAGCATTTGATCTTTGATAAAGTTAATCTTGTCTGTATGTATCTGAGACTATATTTTTCAGGTCTTGCACGTTTCATTTTTGGTCATATTGATAAACCGCATTTACTGCACACGTCTCTCTACATGCAAACACCTCATCTGTCTGCAGACTGATATCCCCAAAAAGGCATTTTTCCTGATCTATAGCATTAAAATACCTCTGAGCTCACCAGGTTCTTCTTGCAAGCACAGTCCCCACAAGGTTACGCTGTAAAAAACACTTGCACAAATTGAAGATCTGCATCATATCTGGACACTCAAGGTGTGGAATGTTTTATTCATGTCACAAGTATTGTGAAAGTAGCGAGATAGAGGCTGGTTTGTTTTGAGGCTGGTGACTATGTCTTTGAATTTAGATGTTTGGAAGGGCAAAAGGAACACATTTGTTTGTAGAGTCCTGTCTCAGACTTAGAGGAGACTTTTAAAGATTTTTTACCAAATAAGATGGTGGGAGGACATATACGAATATTTTTTTGTTTGCAGTGTTCTAGAGAAACTGAAATAATATGGCACCTTTTATGTTTTAAAGGGGTCATATAATGCTACATGTATGTTTACAAGTTGTTTGAACTGAAATGTGTGTTGGCAGTGTGTGTACACAACCACCCTAAAATGATAAAAATCCACCCAGTGGTTTTTTGTTAATCTACTAAAATCTTTACCCCTTTCTCAAATCGAGGCGATCTCAAATGCCTGTCTGTGTGATGTCACACAGACAGGCCCCTCCCACGATAGTTTGATTAACAGTAGCGTTTCAGCACAGACTGGACTGGCGTCTTACCTTAGACCCGCCCTGAGTGAGCTGTCATCAGTCCGCCATTGTTTCACCGCTGGAGCAGTTGTAGACAAGAATGACTCCTAAGCGATTGAGGTCTTCTGTTGTTGGATGTAATAATGAACATAGCAGTCGTCATTTACTCCCGACATCTGAGCCGCTGAAGACGCAGTGGATTATGTTTGTTTCTGAAGGGAATGCTCCCCCGATCTACATAAATGCGTCTATGTTTACGCGAATCATTCGTGATCCAGCTTCACCTACAGAAGAAGTGAGTGTAAGGTTTTTTTAACGAATCTTTGCAAATCGCCTTTCCTAATAATGTGCTAATTAGCAAGTTTCACGATGAATGCGGCTAAAGTAAACAGTCTCTCTGAGAGTGGCTTGGAAGAGAGGGGCGGGGTCAGCAGAGCTCATTAACATTTAAAGGAAAATGCTACAAATCTGCATGCTCTGAAAAGAGCTGTTTTTGACAGGGTAAAAAAATTGTTTTTTACACTACCATTGAGAAATTTTAACCAAACTATGTTACAGACTTTTCATTAAGACCCTAAAGAATCATATCAACTTGTGGAAAATGGGCATCCTATGACCCCTTTAAAGATTTAGGAAGTATTTATTTCCAACTTTTTTTGCAGAAAGAGATACTTTTGACAATCATTTAAAATGACGAGATTCACACGTTCCTATTAGTGGCCTAGAAAAAGCCAATATATTCTCTATATGAGTGGTCACCCCTCATGGTGGCGGCCATGTTGAAACACATGGCCAGCTGAATACTACACATTTTAACTGCATCCCAATTTACATCTTTTCTTAATAATATGTCAAACTGGTCAATTTCCAGTGAAGTTTTAAAATGTACATGCATGCATGCATGAGTTTGTGATTTTAGTTAAAAAAAAAGTTATGTGAATTTTAAAAGTATGAACCTAAATGTCAAGTAAAACATTTTAAGGTAATGAATTTAACTAGCCAGAGTATACTCAAAAATATGAACTTTTTTTAAAATCTGCAAAGTACATACTTCAGTTTAAGTACAGTATGCAAATCAAGATGCAGTCTGAATCTTTGTTATTAGATACTTTTGGATAAGCAAAAACAAATTCCCATGGACAAATAGACCTGTGAATATTTTTATAATGCTATTGGTAACTGAAAATTATTGCTTTGGTGTGATGTTGCATTCACACCAATAGGTGGCAACATAAAATCCAAGACCACTGTCATATCGACCAATGAAACATAATAATAATCTAGATTTTATATTTGGTGCATTGGTTTGAAAATACATCAGGTGTGGTTCTAAGCGGTCTTGTTTCAAACCAGGGGCCTCATTTGTAAAGTCTGAATGTGTGACAGTTTCCAAAAAGTGAATAAATTATAGTTCATCTTAAATACAAGAGCTATGTGTACAAGCGCTTCAACTCCTTCTACAAAATATCTCTTTATGGTTCAGAAAAACTACATTACTCATCAACAATGGGCAAGGAAATCCAATTGTAGTCATATATTATTGTCAGGAAATGAGTAAATTAGTTAATTTCAGTGATGTAATTATCTCAGAGCACTTAAAACACTGCTCATTTGATTTACGCATATAATTCTATTAATGTTATATTTTATGATTGCCTATTTGTCTTTATATCTTCATGTTGAATTAATTGAATTACATGTAAATGACTGCCAAAAAGAACAGTTTCATGTCAGTTTCTGCCTTTATAAATCCCAATTTGTTCCTTTGAAGTAGGATAAAATCCATGGAATTTAGGATCAAATCCGATCGTACGTGTGTTTTATAAATGAGACCCCTGATCCCCCCTCATGCACTCATATTTACCTTAACTGCAGGGGCCACACTCTGAACACATTTCTATTTGTTTTATTAGACAGCTCAAGCTCTTTCTTCAAAAGGAGTTAAGTGCTTGGTTAAAAACAGAAAGAGCCGAGCAAGTTTACAGCCGGGAGAACTGGGATCCCCATCCAGTCTGAAGCCAATGTCATTTGTTTCACCAAAGTCCTATTAGCTCTCAGCTGAATGGGGCCAATCTGTTTGAATTCCCCGTATGGTTTGAGTTTGCTCCTATTTTCTGTGAGTTAAGGAATCCCATCAGTACTTTGGCAACTAAGCCCTACAAAAAATGAAGAAAAAGCACTGGTGGAGATAAATGAGCAGACTTTCTGTGTTTGATATGTAAATGTTCATGGTGGTAGGAGCTGCTAATTAGAAGGATCATTCCATTGGAGAGATAAGCATCCAGTTGGTTTCCAGCACATATATACATACATTATATGTATATATATATATATATGTGCTGGAAAAAAATATATATACATATATATATTATATATATTATATAATGTACATACATTTGTCTGATAAACTGAAAATGTGCTTCCTGTGGTAACATCTACATTAGTGAATTCATTCATATATTTCAATATTTTTGAGAGTAGATCACATAGAAATGACACTATACGTTTGCTTTATTTCTAAATGCTTATAGTCAAAAAGATTTGTTATTATAGATCTAATGCTGTTCTATTGTGATTCATGTCTTGTGTGAGAGAAGATTTGGAAAGGGCATTTTCTGCATGGATTCTCTTTAATCAATGCATATGAGAATGAAAGAAGAATTGGCAGTTGTTTATTTGAACATTCAAACACCCTGGGAGCAATCACATCCAGTGGACAAATGGAAATTACTGATGAAATATGATAGATTTGCATTCTTATAATATTCAATTCAATTCAAGTTTATTTGTATAGCGCTTTTCACGATACAAATCGTTGCAAAGCAACTAATATCACAAGGATGTTGTGGTTGCTTGCCAGGATGTTGATATTTGGTTGCTGGGGTGTTCTTGAGTTGGTTTTTGGCATTAATGTAATCAGTGCTAAAACTTGTTAGTTGTTAGTCAAATCTCCTCTGAAGAGATGTGTTTTCAGTTGTTTTTGGGGCATATGTTAGGAAGGTTGGACAATGATTATTTCTGGGTTCTGTATGCTAGCATTAGACCCTTTAATTTAATACATATGGCTGCTGGTGGTGAGGATTTTGATTCTTTTCATTCTGAATCTGCTCAAATCAAAAAGATTAATTCACTTAACATAATTACGCCAGTAAATGGTGACAAGTGAGTGTCTTTTGTGCATTATGATGAACGATTCACATTCCAGTTTCCAGTCATTCACAATATTCACAACTAAAATAAAACTAAATATATAAATAAAACTATATATATATATATATATATATATAAACTACAACTTTATTACAAATTAGCATGCTTACAAATGTGGTACAATTATTTTAGTTTTGTCTATTATTCCAAAATATATTAAAATGCAATTCGAAGATATAATGACATAAATAGATCTCTTCTATGAAAATGAAAAAAATCTTTTTATACATATAATTTACTTGTAAAAGTATTTTAATATTGCTTATTAATGTGTGTAAAGAATGTATCCACTGAATCAAATAAAAGTAGTGCAACCAACATTCAGAAACATGGATAAAAATAAACATGAAATAATATCATTGAGGGAACACATGCCCTCATAATTATTTGTCAGTGTCAGCAAGTCACTTAAAATCTTGGATAAATTGACCTTTTTATGAAAGGCAAGTTTAGTTCAGGCTGTGAAATGTCAAGGTGTGAAAAACAAGTAATGATATGCATGAATTAATAATTCATGATTTTTGTAAAAATCCTTTACCAACCTAAAAAATAAATGTTTCTACATTTTTTAAAGTAAAGATTAGGTTATGTATACTCACATAAGGTGCAAGGGAAATATATTATTACTTTTACCGCCAGGTGAAAATTACAAGTCCTATCACATATTAAAAACAATAGCGTACCTCTGCTCCCAAAACCTAAACTTAACAACTACCTTACCAACTATTAATAAGCAGCAAATTAGGAGTTTATTGAGGCAAAAGTCATAATTAATGGTTTGTTAATAGCGAGAATTGAACCTTAAAATAAAGTGTGACCAAAAGTTTTTATGCAATTAAATGTCAAAATATGTTAAAAGGAAATCAGTGACTAGTAGAGTGAGAAAGAGAATAAAGAGAGGTTTGTCAGTACATTTGTTACACAATTTTCTGCATTGATTTTATGTTCCCCATACTCACCGCAAAGGGCATAAATGCCAGCTCACGGTCTCAACTGTGGATTCTGGATTTTTGTCACACAAACCATTCGACATTCTCCCGAAGGCATTTTTTTTATTTAAAAAAAAGGGATTTATACAATATGAAATATACACTAATTAAGCAAATAATTTATGTGAGCCACAGTGCAAGAGAGAAAGAGAAAGAAAGAGATACATGTCCTTCTTTTGGTAAATCTTCGAACGAGTCAATGGTTCTATCTATCTATCTATCTATCTATCTATCTATCTATCTATCTATCTATCTATCTATCTATCTATCTATCTATCTATCTATCTATCTATCTATCTACCTGTCTCTGTCTGTCTGCCTATCTATCTATCTATCTATCTATCTATCTATCTATCTATCTATCTATCTATCTATCTATCTATCTATCTTAAAAAAAAGAATAAATCAAAATAGAAGCTTTTTCGATAGCGGTCTCAGACTTTTGGACCCCACTAGTCAAATGCAGCATCATTATTTTCCGTGATGCAGTTCCATTATTCTTGGCCTGACTTGTATCATTCCAAAAATCCACTGATTTCATTGAACTCCCTCACCTCAGCCCTCCCTTTCCTCCCATTCTGTACCTCTCTCTCTTGCTCCCTCCCCCCAAAGCCACCCATTCATTCATTCATTCAGACAGAGTGTGTGGAATATGATCGCTCTTGTTGTCATCAGTGGGGCTTTTACTCTGGGCATTACCTTGTGCTCCACTCAATACTCCGATTGAAATGTGGGCTTAAAATACATCGTACAGCACTCGCGTACCAATTGTGCCAGTGAGCAGTCTTGGGTTTGTGCCCATCTGCGTTATATTTCAGTGCAGGATGTTATGCCAAATATCCTCGAAATATTCCGTGCCCTTGACCTTTTGTTAAAATGTGAGCTGCAATGTGTTAACATTCAATAATTCACATTCCTTTGTTCATTTATTCAGTCCAGCCCACACACTTGGACCATCACTGTTCCCCTGCTTTCAACTTGGTACAGTTCATTATTGGATTATTTGACTTTGTTTGCTCATTAAGCAATCATAAAGGGATTTATCAACAAAATATATTCTGCAGAATGGATTTAAACGCCTTTTATTTAACCTGTTTTACTACCAAAAAGTTGCATAATTCCACTCGGAGGTCGCACTAGAACAAAGCCATAGATCCCTTGAGCAATATAAAAACTGAATTATTACGGCCCTTGTTGGATCAGTCCAAAGTAAACCATCATAAAGCAATTATTGCCCAAATGGGACGTAGGTTTCCATTGTCCATGTTCAATGAATACTGTTATGTATCTAATAGGCAGAAGTTGAACTCTGGATCATTCCACAGTTAATGTTTGGAAGTCTTGCCAGCCTCGCTGCTGATGTCTGATGTTAGTGGCTGTTTGGTGTTATGAAATATAGATGGGAGTCTTATTCACTTAAGATGCTGTAATGGTTTTTCCCTTCCCCTCTTCCAATCCTGCTGCATCATTCTTTCTCCCTTTTCTTTCTTCCTGGAGCTTCATATAGATCAGTTAAGATGCAGTTGCTCAGTTGCACAGGGGGGCAGGGGTTTGGTTGAATCGAGCCCCTGCCCCTTTAATCGCAGACACTAAAGTGCCCTTTCATCCCGTTCTGGGTACCTCCACGTTCATTCATATTTTTTCATTCGGAGCATGAAGGAATATATGCTAATAAATTTCAGCAGCTGACATTTTCTGCAAAGTTGATCAAAATTGAGACAGTTTGATGCTACAGAGAGTTCACAACATTAGCAAAATTTTACAATTTCTGGTGTGCAATACGCAATTAAATGTCAAAATATTTTAAAAGAAAATCACTGAGACTAGTAGAGTGAGACAGATAATTAGGAGAATTTTGTCACTGCTTTTGTTTCATTTTTAGCATTGATTTTGTTTTTCCCCATGCTCACTGTGAAGGTATAAATGCCGGCACTAAGTCTCATTTGTAAATATTAGTCACACACACAGAGAGAGAGAGAGAGAGAGAGAGAAAAAATATATAGTTTTATAGTTATTATGATTTATCTATTTATTGAAAAAAAAGGCATTTTTGTAATTGTCGTTAAGTAAGGGGTGCTATTTCAGAAAGTTCTGTAAAAATGTATGTAACAATGTGAATTGGAAAAAAATAGTTTTTTGGACACTCATCTAACCTACCATTGGTTGTACAAACACTTTTATTGTTCTAATATTGAAACTGGATTTTTTTTTTATATTGCTGTAGAGTCAAATGATATAAAACCGTGAAAACATACTGTATAGAACAGTAAAATGAACTCAATTACAGCACCTCAAAGCAAATGGATCATGTGAGCTCCTGTGCTTCACTCCCAACGAGTCACTATGCATTTGCATTAGTTAAATTTTTCTCAATTTTGTCATATCACATGCTGCATCCAGTGGTCTGCTATTGCTTGTGCTGCCTGTGTCAAACAGTTGGGTCTTCCTGTTGTCCATGGGGTAGCCGTTTGTAATTCCTGATCAAACAAAAACACATAATTGTGTGTAACATATGATTTAACATTGCATAAACAGGTATTGGCTAAGCTAGTATGCTAATTGGTTAAGCTACAATGCTAAGAGGGTAGCTTTCAAAACGTTAGCTAACTCGGGGTATTTTTATGCACAATGTCGTTTAGTCTTTCACAAAACATAGCTAATATTTCAGCCCTATTTACTATGCTGAGATGATAACTTGCCAGCTTACTAAAAAACACAAAGAACAGTTTTTTTTTTTTCATTTCATCAGTAGTTTTCGTTATATCAAAAATAAAATTCAAAGAATAAAAAAATCTGTCGTGCTATTATTATAGCTACTGAATGACTATAAATAGTTATGTCTATTTATAGTTGATAAATCATTGGTATGTCATATGTGATTAACACTTCTTTTTAGTAGATGTAAGTAAATCCTAAAAGTTGTCTCATTCTGTCATTGTGGAGCTGTTGTGCTCACTGATGGTGTGTAATAGTGACGTCAGAGGTGGTGTGTAAACTGGCACATCCAGACTGCTGTGAGAGTCGCTGCTTTGTACTGCAGCAGGTGTCTGTGTCTGGCGTCACTCTCTGAGTGTGACTGAATGTGTCAGTGTTGTCTTTTTTCCCCATTGTAGGCAGAGAAGTGTGTGTGTGTGTGTGTGCAGTGATTGAGAGGGAGTCCCAGACTCTGCCCCACATGAATAATTTATTGATTGGCATATGGCATTGAGACGTCGCTTCTATTCCAGTTCCTTTGTCTCTCTCCATGCTCGCTTCTTTGTGTTATATCGGGATGTTTCTTCGGCACTCTCAAATTATCAGGAAAAAGCAACCCCTCTTGGCTTTGGTTGCCCGCCGCCATTGCACATTCATGTCAACTTGACAACTATCTATTTTACACGAATTTTTAATTGAAAATGGTTTTCCTGACCAGAAAGTTCCAAGGACCAAGGGTGAGGATTGTTGGTGATTTGTTTTGTATTGATCAACTATCAATATCCCAATTTCTACCTCCATCTCCATGTTAGACTGCAACAGAGATGAGAAGGTGCTTCCAGATGCCTGAGGGCTCATTTACAGATTATTTCAAGTCATTTCAGGTTTCTTTTAATTTGTGAAAGTGGTCATTTCCGAGTAGGTGAGTTGTTAACTCTGTAATTAGTCCATCTTTTCCCACCACTCATGGATTTTCTGAACAGTAGCAAACATGGTTAGGGGTGCATTATGTAGGTGACAAGATAATCAGCCAGTCACAGTATTTCCAGTGTTGTTATTGCTAACAAACTATTAAAAATAATTTGTTAATTGAATATCAAATATAATATATTAGATGGAAAAACTTAAAAACGTAAAAAATTAGAAACGTTGCCTTGGCAAATAACTGAAAATAATTAGTACATTGAAGTAATACAAAAATTACATTGAAAATATTTATTATATTCTAACACTTATATACATTTTTACTAAAATATGGATTTTCTTTTATTTATTTATTTTTTTTACTTTTTGCTGAATCAGTAAATGTTTAAACTGAATGCACGTCTTGTGTTCTTTGCTCAAAAGGGTGATTGTTCCCCTGAATAATTAAGCTATTTAAATTTGAATAAAGCAGCTTGTTAGAACAATGGTATTTGTTTCAGTTTGTATTCTCGTTGTTTCAGTGTTTACATTTCATAAAATAACATTTTATTTTTGAAGTAGCAGCCAACTTATGTGAGGTCTTAAAGGGATAGTTCACCCAAAAATGAAAATGTGATGTTTATCTGCTTACCCCCAGGGCATCCAAGATGTAGGTGACTTTGTTTCTTCAGTAGAACACAAACGAAGATTTTTAAGTCAAACCGTTGCAGTCTGTCAGTCATATAATGGAAGTGAATAGGAATCACGGCTTTGAGAGTCAAAAACATACACAAACAAAACCAAATTAAACCCTGCGGCTCGTGATGATACATTGATGTGTAAAGACACGAAACGATCGGTCTGTGCAAGAAACTGAACAGTATTTATATTGTTTTTTACCTCTGCTTCACCGCAATGTCCGAACTGTCCAGAGTGCGTCCTCGAAAGCTGGCGTGTAAGGCGGCGTCGTCGTCTTCTTCTTGCTTTACGGCGGATCGCAGACTTATAAGTGCATTACCGCCACTTATCTCTCAAATGGACCATTGACACTCTATCTACAATCTCAATTAGGAGTGTCAATGGTCCAGGACAGTTCGGACATTGCGGTGAATCAGAGGTAAAAAACGCGTTAGACGTGGTCTAACTCGTGACAGACCATTACACATTCATTTGTCTTCTGAATTGTCTCTTTATTTACAACAGCAGGACAAAAAAAATCGGACTTTTCCAGGCTGCTTCAGGGCTTTCCATTGTATGCTTGGTTGGAGACAGGAAAGCTGGCCACAGCCCAGAGCGTTTGTGGGTCTAAAGTTAGCAGTTAGTGGCTAGCTGGGAGATGGTGGGACTCTGGCTAACAGCCCATTGCCAGTGAGAGCCAGCTTAGTAAGCCTACGACTTGTAAGCCTACTATCCGTAAACATGAATAAAGTCAGATTGTAGGACATATGTCTTCTGTAAATAAAATTAAATAGACTTTTTGTATGTTTAAATGTGTATACTATAGGGAAGTAAAATCGTGTTTGAATTTAAAGTAATAATTGTTTCGAAATAGTTATTAGTTTTGCAGTTCCACTTGGTGACGCAAATTTAAAATTGATCAGCTGTCAGTATCCCAGTAAGTATATCTCAAGAACAGTCGCTACGTTAGACTGCAAATGAGACAGAAATGAGAGGTGCTTTCAGATGCGTGAGGGCTCATTTACAGATTATTTCAAGTAATTTCAGGTTCATTTAAATTTAAACTGAAAGAGATGATTTGTAAACTCTGTAATTAGTCCATCCATTTCCACAAGTTTAACCACTCATGGATTTTCTGAGCAGTTGAGAACATAATAGGTGGCCATTATGTAAATCACAGAATAATCAGCCAGTCCCAGTGAAGTGGAGGCTCTTCCTTATCTCACGACTATTTTTCACACTTCTTTTATTATTTTATTTTATTTGACCTAAAATGAAAACTATTAAAATCATTTGTTTATTGAAATAAAATAAGCTGAAATAAAATAAAATATTAAACTTGAAATTTGAAAATGAGAAATGTTACCTTGTCAGCTACCATGACATACACATATTGCCTGATTTATTTTTTATATGGTTAATATTAACAGGACCTGAGACTAGGGCTGGGTGATATGACGATATTATCGTATATCGACGATGTCTCGTAAGTATCACGATGCCGATGTCAACAGTCAGGTAACAGACGATTATCGACATTATCAGAAAAAAATGACAAATGATAAACTTAGTAAGTTGCAAAAAATATTTTACATAGCCCCATAGTCACCATACAGGTCTTTTTGCATGCAAGAATGAAATAATTTAGTAGGAGGGGTGGGCATCGAAAAGCTATTCCAATTTCAGAAATCAGATCAGATGCATAAGGTCAGGAATCAAATTACTTGTTGTAAAATAAAATTTAGTTTCAGCTTCTCGATTTCTGTATGTGCTTTTATTGTGATTTCAAAAGATTAAACCGCAAGAACCTCAGTTTATATTTTATTTGCCTGTTGTTGTACTTTGGAGATGCGTTCCAATATAATGTATCCTTATTTAGGGTATAGGCCTATTCTTATTTGATCTGCAGTTTAATAAAAGTTCAACAGAAAAAAGACAAATAGTAGCACTGCATGTGTTTCTGAATATTTATTTAAACCGACTGTATAATGATGAAAAACCACAAACATGACCGTTATAATTAAAGAGCAGGTCATATGGTATTTTAAAGGTAAAATAAAATTTAGTTTCAGCTTCTCGATTTCTGTATGTGCTTTTATTGTGATTTCAAAAGATTAAACCGCAAGAACCTCAGTTTATATTTTATTTGCCTGTTGTTGTACTTTGGAGATGCGTTCCAATATAATGTATCCTTATTTAGGGTATAGGCCTATTCTTATTTGATCTGCAGTTTAATAAAAGTTCAACAGAAAAAAGACAAATAGTAGCACTGCATGTGTTTCTGAATATTTATTTAAACCGACTGTATAATGATGAAAAACCACAAACATGACCGTTATAATTAAAGAGCAGGTCATATGGTATTTTAAAGTGTCCTAATATCGTGTTGGGAGTCCCCTACAACCGGTTTAAATGCATGTGAGGTCAGAAAACATTGTAATTTTCTCAGAATATACATTTAATATTAGAATCATTTGCCAATGATTTCGAAACGATTCGTTCCAAGCAAGTTCGGAGCAAACCCCTCCCTTCCATAAGCCTACTCTGCTCTGATTGGTCAGCTGGCCAAGCCTGTTGTGATTGGCACAGAGAGGAGTCCTTGAGCAAGTTAGCGAGCGCTATCATTGACAAAGCAACTTTACATAAAACAACAATATAGTGCTCCAATCCGTTCTTATAATAATGACATAAAATACAAAAAACACTTATGCAAGCGAATCGTGCCCACAGCTAAAGTTTAGCTGCTAAACTGTGAACACTTAAAACAATAATGGTGGATACGTTAGCCGAGTGCTAACGTGACTAACTGATGAAACAATATAGTTTGTAAACCAAAATATGTCTACTGTAATGTTTGAAGAACGACAGACAAAAGACTTTCTGTCTTAACTTTTAATCAGAATGCAGGACAGCTCACAGGCGCACCAGCCTAACTAACTCGCTCGTCTCTCCCGCATTGACCCTATAACTGCTGGCGCAGCAAAATAAACAGCAATTTCACAATGATTATAAAGTCTGTGCCCTACACTACATTCTTTATTATTAAATGAAGTAATTAGAACAACATCAGTCTACATTAATCGACACATTCTTAGGAAATAGTGGGTTCACAGCGAATTATCAGAATATTTTGAGAACTCAATTGAAAATATACACATAATGTATCAATCGTACATACAGGTTGTGGTTCGGAGAGCTTGTTAGTCCAAATTAAGAAGATTAGAAGCCAACGAAGATAAAAGCCAAGATTAGAGAAGCAGTCCTTGGTAAAATGACATGCACACAACAAAAGGTTGGAATTGTATTTCTGTGGTATCCTTGAACACAGCGTCTTCTCAACAGATGTAAACACACTAACTACTAGCGGAAGTGTTTGTGGGCAGGTCAGACTCTGTTCGTATTTCGTGGGCAGGTGGGGATTATGCAAATGTGTTACCCAGTGACGTATACCGGTAACAGGCAGAAGATTCGAAAATATGACGACTCGTTTAGGTGATTCAGAATCAACTCTCTCTTTTGAGAGACAATATCTTTATTTATCATGCACTTTTTGAATAACCACTTTGCAGATTGTTTTCATTTAAGGATAGCTACGTTATAAACTGCAAAAGAGATATTTTTCAAAAACCCATATGACCTGCTCTTTAAAATACGCAAATCCCTTCACAGCCTATTTATACAGCGCACATAGTGCCCTAGTTTTATTTTTTTTACAGATTTTTTTAAACAGTGTATACAGTATAATTATGTTTAATTAAGATGAGATATAGCACTATAAATTCTTAATTAATTTGCTAATTTGCAATAAAGTTGAAGACATTAGTAGGCTTCTCAGCTCGCCCCTCAACATGCACGCATTCGGAGTTTCGGCAGCCCGGCAGCCCATATTATATTGTGGCCATTGTATTTTGATTTATAAAATAAAAATTAAAATACAAAAATTCAATTTAAATTACCCTGCTTCTAAATAAATAAAGCAGTTATTTTTGTTTCGTTAAAAATGGGCCAAAAGAGACAGAGAAAAAAACCTTAACGTTTTTGCTCAGAATTCTTTTTCAATCCCTGCATGATTTTAGTCATATATGATAAATATCAAATAGCATCCGTTATAGCTTGACTACAAGTTTAAAAACAACGCTACAATTGTTATAATCAAGGAAATTAAACTTGTGTCTACACTCGTGATAATGCCAAAAAGAAAGAGAAACATCGGAAAATAAGCATATTTTATTCAAGACATAACTATATGATATCAACATGCATTTATCATTCTTACAATCACCGCCAGAATGTCCAACTTCACCATGATGAACTTAAAATTGGGTTCTATTATTTTTCCTCAACAGTTCTCCTCACAAAACGAAATTCATTTCAAACACAAATTTGATAAGAACAGAGTGGAAATTATTAGCTACACCAACATAACAGCAAAGCTAATGTTTTCTGTTAGTTTAAGCACAAACTAAGAAAAGTAAAACCAAACTTTGTGGCAATAATTAAGACCAACCTAAACCTGTTGTGTGTTTATGGTGCATGCCGGCAAAGTTGTCTTGGCGGGGGTGGGGTGTAGTGGAGGTGGGGCTTGGGTAGACGATATTATCGGATATCGCGAAGTGTTTTAAGGCGATTATCGATAAGATATTTTTGACATATCGCCCAGCCCTA
>NW_015505314.1:117859-151152 GCF_001515645.1 Sinocyclocheilus grahami | reverse complement strand
GCAGCAAAATAAACAGCAATTTCACAATGATTATAAAGTCTGTGCCCTACACTACATTCTTTATTATTAAATGAAGTAATTAGAACAACATCAGTCTACATTAATCGACACATTCTTAGGAAATAGTGGGTTCACAGCGAATTATCAGAATATTTTGAGAACTCAATTGAAAATATACACATAATGTATCAATCGTACATACAGGTTGTGGTTCGGAGAGCTTGTTAGTCCAAATTAAGAAGATTAGAAGCCAACGAAGATAAAAGCCAAGATTAGAGAAGCAGTCCTTGGTAAAATGACATGCACACAACAAAAGGTTGGAATTGTATTTCTGTGGTATCCTTGAACACGGCGTCTTCTCAACATGATGTAAACACACTAACTACTAGCGGAAGTGTTTGTGGGCAGGTCAGACTCTGTTCGTATTTCGTGGGCAGGTGGGGATTATGCAAATGTGTTACCCAGTGACGTATACCGGTAACAGGCAGAAGATTCGAAAATATGACGACTCGTTTAGGTGATTCAGAATCAACTCTCTCTTTTGAGAGACAATATCTTTATTTATCATGCACTTTTTGAATAACCACTTTGCAGATTGTTTTCATTTAAGGATAGCTACGTTATAAACTGCAAAAGAGATATTTTTCAAAAACCCATATGACCTGCTCTTTAAAATACGCAAATCCCTTCACAGCCTATTTATACAGCGCACATAGTGCCCTAGTTTTATTTTGTTTACAGATTTTTTTAAACAGTGTATACAGTATAATTATGTTTAATTAAGATGAGATATAGCACTATAAATTCTTAATTAATTTGCAACAAAACTATAAAGTTGAAGACATTAGTAGGCTTCTCAGCTCGCCCCTCAACATGCACGCATTCGGAGTTTCGGCAGCCCAACACTGAATATTATATTGTGGCCATTGTATTTTGATTTATAAAATAAAAATTAAAATACAAAAATTCAATTTAAATTACCCTGCTTCTAAATAAATAAAGCAGTTATTTTTGTTTCGTTAAAAATGGGCCAAAAGAGACAGAGAAAAAAACCTTAACGTTTTTGCTCAGAATTCTTTTTCAATCCCTGCATGATTTTAGTCATATATGATAAATATCAAATAGCATCCGTTATAGCTTGACTACAAGTTTAAAAACAACGCTACAATTGTTATAATCAAGGAAATTAAACTTGTGTCTACACTCGTGATAATGCCAAAAAGAAAGAGAAACATCGGAAAATAAGCATATTTTATTCAAGACATAACTATATGATATCAACATGCATTTATCATTCTTACAATCACCGCCAGAATGTCCAACTTCACCATGATGAACTTAAAATTGGGTTCTATTATTTTTCCTCAACAGTTCTCCTCACAAAACGAAATTCATTTCAAACACAAATTTGATAAGAACAGAGTGGAAATTATTAGCTACACCAACATAACAGCAAAGCTAATGTTTTCTGTTAGTTTAAGCACAAACTAAGAACTACATACAGTCTACAACATGCTGTCTTCTCGTAGAGGCTCCGAGCAGTTAAATGCTTTTATAGATAGACACAAAGGAATTGACAGACAAAAGAAGTATGTTTATGTGCGTAAAGTGTTGATTATATCATACTGTTCAAAAGTTTGAGGTTGGTAAGATTTTTTAGCTGATTATGAAAGAAGCTTCTTGCACTTCCTAAGGCTGCATTTATTTGTTTAAAAAATATGTGACCCTGGAGCACAAAAGCAGTCTTAAGTCGCTGGGGTATATTTGTAGCAATAGCCAAAAGTACATTGTATGGGTCAAAAATATAGATTTTTCTTTTATGCCAAAAATCATTAGGATATTAAGTAAAGATCATGTGTACATACAGTCTACAACATGCTGTCTTCTCGCAGAGGCTCCGAGCAGTTAAATGCTTTTATAGATAGACACAAAGGAATTGACAGACAAAAGAAGTATGTTTATGTGCGTAAAGTGTTGATAATATCATACTGTTCAAAAGTTTGAGGTTGGTAAGATTTTTTTGCTGATTATGAAAGAAGCTTCTTGCGCTTCCTAAGGCTGCATTTATTTGTTTAAAAAATATGTGACCCTGGAGCACAAAAGCAGTCTTAAGTCGCTGGGGTATATTTGTAGCAATAGCCAAAAGTACATTGTATGGGTAAAAAATATAGATTTTTCTTTTATGCCAAAAATCATTAGGATATTAAGTAAAGATCATGTTCCATGAATATATTTTGTAAATTTCCTACTGTAAATATATCAAAACTTAATTTTTGATTAGTAATATGCATTGCTAAGAACTTCATTTGGACAACTTTAAAGACGATTTTCTCAATATTTAGATTTTTTTGCACCCTCAGATTCCAGATATTAAAATAGTTGTATCTCGGCCAAATATTGTCCTATCCTAACAAACCATACATCAATGGAAAGCTTATTTATTCATGATGTATAAATCTCAATTTCATAAAATTGACACTTAATTGACACTGGTCACATATAGATAAACGGTAATACTGTGAAATAATATCACAATTAAAAAAAAATCTATTATAATATATTTGAAAATGTAATGTGGCAAAGCTGAATTTTCAGCAGCCATTACTCAAGTCTTTAGTGTCACATGATCCATCAGAAATCCTTCCAATATGATTTGGTGCTCAAGAAACATTTCTTAATATTTCTATTATTATCAATTTGATCAATGCTTGATATTTTTGTGGAAACTGTGACACACCTTTTTCAAGAAATTAAATAGAAATATTTTTAACCTTTTATAAATATTACAAAGTTTATAAATGTCTTTACTGTCACTTTTGATCATTTTAATGCATCCTCGCTGAATAAATAGTATTAATTTCTTTAAAAAATTCTTACTGACACTACACTTATGAACGATAATGTGTATATATATATATATTTTGTATAAACATAAAACTTAATTAATTATTATTATTTACATCATTTGATGTAAATGATTTGATAATTGTATTTTCATCAGTTTTTAATTCATTATTATTTACACTGATCTCTTTACAGAACCAAGTCTAGTTAAAGACTAGTCAAATTTATCTATAGAGCATTTTTCACAATACACACTGTTTCAAAGCAGTTTTACAGATATTTCCATTGCATGCATCCTCTTTCAGCAGGTGAAGATGATGTGCGAAGTGATGCCCACGATCAGCGAGGACCAGCGTGGCTCCCAGAGCAGCGCCTCGGACCCTGACTCGCATTTTGAGCAGTTGATGGTGAACATGCTTGACGAGAGAGACCGTCTGTTGGACACCCTGAGAGAGACACAAGAAAGCCTTTCCCTCGCCCAGCAGCACCTGGAGGACGTCATCTATGACCGGGACTCACTGCAGCGTCAGCTCAGCTCCGCACTGCCACAGGTACGACAACTACACCCAAACTGGAACTCATGTAACCATACTTCTGACTTTAAGCAAAAAGTCTGGTCCACATATCAGCTTGTTCCAACTAAAAAAAACTCTTGAATGAGATCATTTTCCGATAAGGATATAGGAGTACCAGCAATGTCGTGGAAAGAAATGCTGAATGTTAATTTCAGCCTCATTAAATAGATTTAGCTTGTTCCTTTGCTGAGCATTTCGGTACATTTTTCCACAGCTGAGAGACTGTGAAACTATGAGCATGTCACAGCTGGCCATGTGTGATTGCAGCAGGTGAAACTGGTGATGCTAAAATCTGCGTTGAAGTATCTCCTCCCGAACAAAGAGGACTAAAAATCACCAAGCCTGCGCTACTATTGCCCAGAGACACGGGAAAAAGTGATGGCTTACGTAATCACGACTAAAACCAGATTAGCTCGACACTCAAAGGAAAAGTGTGTCAGTAATTCTAGTCACAAGTCCTTACCGTTCTCCTTCCAGAAGTCTCTGTGGTCCTGGCGGAGAATAAAAGACGGTTTTGTTGTGTGGTAGTTCTCACTTTCCCTCAGTGATAGTCTTGTTCCTGGTGGAGAAACGGTTTTAGCGCTGCTTACTGTAATGAGGGCGACGGGGTGTATGTTTAACACTATGAAAAAGGGGTGTTGTTGATTTGAGTGTTGATTTGCACATTAATCTTCATTTTCTACAATATTCAATGTTTACAGTATTCTGTCATTTTATATTGATTATTTGATTGTTGAGATAATATCTCTAATATTCAATATACCACGCAGCTCTTGGGTCTGAACGGTTTTTTAAATGTTTTTGCAAGTCACTCAAGGTTGCACTTATTTGATCAAAAATATAGTAAAACCAGTAATAATGTGAAATATTAACACGATTTACGTTTTTTTTTTAGTTGAATACATAAAAAAATAAACCAATGATGGCAACGCTGAATTTCCAGCATCATTACTCCAGTCTTCAGTGTCACATGATCCTTCAGAAATCATTCTAATATGCTGATTTGCTGCTCAGGAAAGATTTCTTATTATTATCAATGTTGAAAACAGTTGTGCTGCTTAATAGTTTTGCGGAAACTGTAATACATTTGCTTTCGAGATTTCAGGACAGTCGTTACTGTCAAGTTTGCGTCCTTCCTAGATAAAAGTATTAATTTCTTTCAAAAAATTCTTACTGGCTCCAAAGGTTTGAAGCTTCCGTGTTAATTAGGCAAATTTATAATAAATGTAAAAGGGATTGTTCTCCCCACAATGAACAGTCTGTTGTCATTTCTGTTCCAAGCCTGTGTGACTTTATTTTTCTTTTTTAGAGAAAGAGATGTTTTAAAGAATGTCCACACTGCTCTTATCTATACAATGAAGGCATTCAGTGACCAGGAGCTGTTAAGCTTTAAAAAAACACCATAAAAGTGATTTTTCTGAAGCCTTACAGCAATTTTATGTGAAATCTTACTCCAACACGATCTGTTGCTTTCGCTTACTATATGCTTTCAATGCATAGAAAATAGCAAGAAGCTGTTCAGAACATCTTTTGCGTTCTACAAAAGAAAGAACGTTTTGGAAAGGTTTGGAACAATGTGACGGTAAGTAAAGGATGATACAAGAACATGTACCATGTGACTGATTTCTTGCTGTTTTACTGTCCAGCGCTACATAATTATTTTATGAGAAGAATGGCGTTGTAGACCGACCGGGTCGATAACAATGTATTGATTGTCTTTGTGTCATGACGGTACTCATACACACTGTTTACTGATCACATTTGAAATCAGATGTTACTTCTCTCAATCCAGACCTTACACGCATGCGAACGACTCCATTAATTAGCATGGCAGCGCTTTATTATCCCTTGCCACATCGACTCCATGCGAATGCTTTACGAGGCTCTTTGGCGGAATAATTCTGAAGATGTTTACCAGCAGGAAAGCCATGTTATTATGAGCTGTTGTAATTGAGAAACCGTGAACAGTGTCTGCTAATGTTTTTTAAACGGCATTGAAATAGATTTTATTCACAGTGATTGTTTGGTGGTGTTTGTAATGGCCACTTTACACAGTTTACGTTAATTGCATGATGGATGCAGGCTTTTGCTTAGTTGATAAGTTAAATACCAGTTTATTCATAGCTTTTCACAAAGGGTTATTTTATTTATTTATTTATTTTTAAGTCTGGTTTTGATAGGACCAGTAGCTTTTCATACCTCCTTTGAGCTCATTGCGTTCTCATTGAGCTCCTGGAGTGTGACTGTGAATATGAGGGAAAACAAGATAATTCAGTCGAAACATCGCTTGAGAGGTGGCAACACCTTTTCTGCATTGCGATTGGCCGATTGCCTTTTCAATTAGATAATGCCACCTATTTTATTCACAAACAGTTTGCGAATTGAGCTGAATGCATCAAATTGGAAAAATTGGACTGACTAATTACAAAGTAAACTATTTTGGAAATCAGGCTAGTTTGCAGACTGTTTGGAAATTAACTTTACTTCCGAATCCAAATTAAGAGAAAGTAAATAAAAGAAAGTAAATATTTATTATTAGTAGTAGTATTAGTATTATTATATTGTTATATAATAATTTATTATAATTATTATATAATATTATCTTGTACTTCAGTACTACTACTACCACTAATAATATTTAATAATAATTTTAAAAAAAAGTTATTCTTCTTCTTCTTATTATTACTAAATATTTATTTATACATATATAATATAATATAATGCATTATATGTATATAGCATTAACGTATTATTATTATTACTAAATATTTATTTATACATATAATGCATTATATTATATATAGCATTAACGTATTATTATTATTATTACTAAATATTTATTTATACATATTATATTATGTTATATATAGCATTACAATAATAGCAAAAATCCAGTTGTAATAACCAATCACTATGTGGTACAAGTAACAAAATCTGCACAAATTATGTTAGTAGTCATTTACCTTTTCACCGGAAACTTTTAAACCATCAGTTTGGAAATGTGTAAAAAGTGTATCTCTACACGGCTTTGTTTTGTAGATGGTAATGTAAACAGGTTGTTTGAATCTGAGCCACAGTGAGCAGACATGTGGAACATTTCTGAAACAACACTTTGACCTCCTTTAGCGTTTGACAACATCTGAGGTTTGGGCTCGCGGTTTAGACTGTGCGTTAAATCTAGGCTTTGATGAGCAGGGAGATGAAATAGGCTGAATTATCGCTGCAGGGTGAACTCGGCTGCAGACGAAGAGGAGGAGAGACAGGAAAGTGAGGAGGAAGTAGACGGAAGGTGGAGTGATGCTGAGAGGAAGTGGCCTGGTTTTAGCCACACGATTGTAGCTATTGGCTGTCTGATATAAAGCTGATACCTCTTTCTCTTGTACACACACCTTAACGCTCAAAACTGAGATGCATGGTGATATCATGCACCGTAATATCTTGCGTCCTTCTTCACAGCAACAGCTCTCACAGCAAACCTTTAACTGTTATGCTAAGAAACAGGGCACAACTTTGTGACTTTAACAACAACACTAAAGTTCAGGTCATTTCTAGTCTGCGTTATACTAAAACACAATCATTACTATTGATTGGCCCTTTTAAGTAACTGCCCAATTTACCAGCTGTGCTTTAGTGTGTAAAAGCTGAAGTGTATTTACACCTTCGGCAATCAGAGTTGAATTACAGCTCATAACATAAGAAATCAAAATGACCGTTTTTACCTTTTTTCACTAGTTTTATTACATAGTAGTCCTAAAGTCACAGTCCATTAAATTCTAAGGGTCAGACAGACAGGACAGAGTCACAGAAAACTAAATTAAGATCCCTGTAAGGGTGTTTTTGCTGCTGGGGTTAAACAGCTGTCTAGTTTCACCTGTTTCCATGTCCTGTGTTGCTCTTTCGGTTTGTCTCGTAGACTCCTGTCCTCTGTCTGTGCGGTTCAGTTCTGCTTACTCATCAGGCCAAAGTGGTGTGCACACATCAATGCCAACTTTGAGTCTGGGTCAGCAAGTTTAAGAGAAAGAGAGAGCAAGGAAGGGCTGTGGGTCCAAACTCAGAACACCCATTGGTACCCTTCATTGTCCAATTAAAACAAACAAATTCAATTGTTCGTTCGACTTCACTAGATTACCCTCCAGCTACTCATAATGCTGCACCATCCCTCTGTAACTGTCAGTGGGAGCAGGTTTTCCTCGAAGGATTTCACTCTTTGCAAGTGACCGTGTTGGACTGAATGCATAATGTTGATGGCATGTTTTGATGTTTGCCTTGTGCCTATGTCAGTTCATGTGCTGAATGCAATTCTTTTTTTAAATGGGTGAACAAATATGATAAATACATGGTTGTTGTTTTTTTGGTTTAGGTTAAAGTCATGATGAAATGATAGTAGTGGCAGATCTTTTCTTCTGTAAAAAATGTAGAGTGGGGACTTCGTTCTTCAGTCTTAAAAATAAGGTTCCAAAAGTTTATTTTTTGGGTTCCTCGAACCTTTTTTTTTCTTAGTGTGAATTACAGGGGTTGGACAAATGTGAACACCCATTATTGAGGTTAATATAATTTGTGAAAGGTATTGTGAAAGAACAAATGTCGCAATTATTTTTTATTACATTAGTCTATATTCTAGGTTGTATATCAATGTAGTAGGGCTACACAAAATCAACCTTCAAAATTGCAGGCGATTCATTGCCGATTTTGAATGCGATTTTGTGTAGCTTGTCAGTGATCTACGGCTTTGTGTAGTAAATGCCGCTCCATCTGAAAGTACGTGCTGGAGATTTACTACTAATCACCAGAAGCGGCTTTACTGACGAGATTCGCATGAAAATCCCATTAGTTTTTTTTGCACAGCCCTAATGTAGTATAATTTGTGTTCAGCAGTGTTTATTACAAGCCATGTGAGAAATGGGTGACTTGTCAGAGTTCCAAAAAGGGTAAATCATGAGTGTGCATTCAGCTGGAGCATCTGTAACCTTAAGAAAGCAGGCATAACTTTTATTCTCACTGTAGTATTGTTGTTGCCGCCACTGCCATGTCGTGAAGGTGCTGTGTGTTTCGTTGTGAAAGCAAAACTACTTTGTTTGGTCTTCCAAAAGAGGACGATATCCTCTTCGTCATGTATTCGTCAATACATCAACTTCGCACTGTGGATCGCTGGATCGGCTTTCACCATGGATAGAGTCCAGCCCGGGGTTGTCACATGTGGTTGCCGCAAGCCCGCCGGACGCTCCTTCGTCGAATCCGCTGGCCGCGCCATTCCCAAGCCCGCGTGCCGCCGCTCACTCAAGCTGGCCTCAGCTCACACTAGGCCTCCGGCCTCCGCTCACTCAAGCCCGCAGTGTGTGACGCTATGTTTCGTTGTGAAAGCGAAACTACTTTGTTTGGTCTTCCATAAGAGGACACGACTAGAAATCAGTGGTTAAGTTGTATTTACAACACTGTTCCAGAACAGTTCAACCCAAATATTCAGATGCGTCCAGCACATTTTACGGAGGACTGTTTCCTGATCCTGGTAGAGTAGACTACAATACCGGCTGTTCTGACTCACAGACTGTAAGTACGTTTTTTTTATATATAAAGAATTTGCCACTGACGATTCAAACACGAGTTTTGAGCAGTGTAGAGTAGCACTTGTTGTTTGGCATTTCTCCGATCACAAATGCAGACATGGTTTTATGTTTACGCAGCGTGATGCAACATGTAAAAAGACAGTATAATTCATTATAGTCCATAATTATGTCCCCACTGGATGCAACAAATGCCTCGTTTATAATGGGTTTTTATGTTTTTGTCTCGATATGGTAAGGGGCATAACATTTCCATCACACGCTTGAGGTATTCGATCAATCACAACACACTGGATAGCTGGCCAATCAGAGCACACCTCGCTTTTCAGACCGATGAGCTTTGTAAAATCGACGCGTTTCAGAAAGGCGGGGCATAGAGGAGAAACGATAATGTACAGTATGTGGAAAATAATGTGTTTTTTAACCTTAAACAGTATAAACACATTTCATTATACCAAATACACAAAATAATGTTATTTTTAGCAACATCATATGACCCCTTTAAGAACAATAGTCTCTGATTATGAAAAACAAAGCATGGCAAAAAAAAAAAGAAAAATAGTTGGCGAAAACCAAAAGTGAATATTAGGGACCTTCAAACAAGCAAACACTAAGAAGGAGTCAAAACAACACAGAACTGAAATGGCACCAAACCCTAATATTCACCTTGAAGACTCAACAAAAACAATCAGAGAGAGCTTCACAAAGCCAACATCCATGAAAGAGCTGAAATTGCAGTTATTCACCAACACCAGTGCTAAACTGCGAAAATAGGTGGTGTCATGATCATAAAACCTGGACAGATGGAGCACCACAATGACCTTCAACATCTGCCCTGGCCAGCTCAATCACGTAACTTGAATATTATCAATCCATTGTGGGCAGTTTTGGAGAGAAGAGTGAGAAGAAGATATCTGCAGCAATTGGCAGATGTTATAGACATCATTCCACTGAAGAAATTCAAAAGTTGTCTATTCTAAGAAGGTTGGAATCTGTATTAAAGGCAAATGGTGGTAAAACACCTTAATAAGGAAATAGTGGCTATTTCCCAGGTGTTCACATTATTTTGTCCAACCACAATATTTTTTAATAACCTTTTTCCACTGTAAAGAACCTTTTGTCCAATGGAATTGGTTTAAGGTTCTTCATGGTACCATAGATGCTAATAAAGAACCTTTATTTTTTAAGAAGGTATGCATTGGTTGTTAATTGGATTTTGAGATGTGGATGGATGTTGCAAATAAGGCCGGAGATTAAGCACACTGTAATTTACAGTGAAGTCTGTCATTTTCACCGAAAGGTCCATTTATGAGATTTTGCTGAAACATTATGAAGTCAAATCATTTTATTTAAAAAAAATTGTGAATCTAAAAAAGTGTATCTATGGATAAATTGTTTACAATAAGATCTGTAACAGGCATTTAGAAAATGGATAAGGTGAATTTTAATTTCATGATGACAGCATTGTCTACACATTTTTACTGCCGTAAATTAAATAATTTCTGATTGAAACTGAATATCAACGTGAAATACAGGGCAGGACTCAGTTTTATCTATCAAGAATTGATTGGATGGGTGAAAAGTGGCGTTTTGTAGCAGAATGGTGTTGGTGTGGTGTAATGGTCCTGTTGCATTCATCAGCAACTGAGTCGTTAGAGAGACACAACATGTCCCCCATCATAAATCAAACACGTCCTCCTCATTTATCATCATTCAGTCTCTTACCATCCAATCAGTGCACTGGATTGTGTAGTCATGGAATGTACCATTAGGATATGGGGAGGTTTGATGGGCTTGTGGAAAGTTAAGTGATGAAGCAAATGAATAAATTCTTCTTATCTCCATCTCTCTCATTCTCTTTTCCTCCTTGCGTCTGTCTCATTCTCTTCCTGTCTTCTGGGCTCATGCAGTCAGCTGGTTTCCTCCATGGCAGCACATGATTCGATGTGATCGTCAGTTATTGTTTGTGCCCTACTTCACTCGACCCTTAGGCCAAATGAACACTTCATGCTACAGCATGAGAGTGAGAGCGAGATAAATCCACAGGGGTTGAGAAAAAAACATAACATCATACTTGGTATTTGTCTAAATGTTGTTTTGTGTTGAGTTCATACGTTTCCATGTAAATTTTGTCATGTCATGTTTTAATGCATGAATGACATATTGAGTTGTGCCATGTAATGGTGGGGGTTGGGGATGCTAATACATTTCTTTGTCATCAGACTAAGACTAAGACCCAATTTATATTGAAAGAGGGATCTAAGCTTCACGTTGACTTGGGGGGGGGGGAACAGAATGGCAAAATATGTGCAACTGAAAAAAAAAATCTCTTTGAGAAAACAAACAAAAAAATCTAAAATTTTATTGTTATTACCAAGGATAAAAGATAAACCTCTCCTGTTTATGGTTGTGGATGTGAAAAAATACAGCTAAATTAAATTACATTTTTAAATGCATAATTTTAATTTAATTTCTGTCATTTATAACCGATTTTGTGCCATTAGGGTAAATTATTTTTGGCAATTTATCTGAAGCTTTACACACTATCGGAAAAGAAGTGAAAAGGAATTACTGTTTCAAAAAACATAAAAAATATTTTATGAACGTTAAATTGTGCTGCTATATTTGATTTGGAATTCACATGTGAAAATGTCTAAAACTTGACACAAATTCAGATGCAATTTCACTGCCTGGAAACTATGTCTTATTGTTTCAAAAGCATTAAAACAACTTTAATTGGTGCTGCGTAATTTTTCTTTTGTGGAAAAATATGATGAATAGAAGGTTCAAAAGAACAGCATTTATTTGAAATAAAAATCTTTTTGAAACTACTTCACTTCTGCTCAATTTAATGTGCTCTTACCGAATAAGACTATACATAAAATATAAATAAATACATAAATCCTGCTGAACCTAAACTTTTGAACGGTAGTGTGTATGACAGGTTGCCTCAACCTGACAGTTATGAAAAATATCTGGGCCTGAGAACAGTTTAACATCATTAAAAAAGCAGTCCTAATACAATCCAAACACATGTATGGAGTGTATCCTCCTACATAGTGATTCTCACCACTGAAAGACTTATTTTCCTGAGAAAAATAACTTCCTTTTTTTATATGTTCCTTTTTATTTGTTACCCACTCTTGTAACTCCTGCTTTTACAGTATGTTTTATGTTTAGTGCAGTAAGAAGCTCTCTGTCTTTCAATGTGTGCATATTGACAGCGCTTATTAAAATAGAAATTTGGGCAAGGACCAAAATAGACACTGACATCTCCATTCCATATGAATGAGTGCAAGGCATGCTGGGAAGTGGTTGGCCATGTCCCACGGGTATTCATCAAGTTGTGATCGACAGCCTGGAGAGAAAGAAAGTCCTGCAGAAATCGTTCGCTGCGCCTCACAGCCCTCTCTGTTCACTGCTCTCTTGAGAGATGTTTTTTTTTATCATGCATTCATATTGGCAACAAAAACTCAGTGTGTATCGTTGGATGTCAAGGTAAAGCCGTGGGTGTAGATGCTATAGAGAAAATATACTTAAAAGGAATATTGTTCCTAAAAAATGAAAACCCTCACTTTTACCCTCACATTGTTCCAAACCTGTGTAATTTCTTGTGAGGAACACACAATGAGTTGTTTTGAAGAATGTTCAGGCTTCTCTTTTCCATAGAATGAAAGTGGATGGTGACCAAGTTCAAATTAGTTTGGAAGAACATGACGGTGAGTAAACAAATGAGATTAAATTTTTAGATGAACTATCCCTTCAAGTAGCCTGTAGTAATGAAGTACAACTACTCAAGTGCTTTACATCCATGCATGTGAGCAAATAGGTCCATTAGCCCAGTGCGTCTGGAGACATCAGAGATCAGTTCTCACGGTTTACAATCTTGTAAACTGATATAGAAGTTTACGGGGTGGAAATTGGGTAGGGCATGCATTCTAAAAAAGCATTTACTTGAAAGTTGATTTGTGTGCCTTATAAGGACAGATTCTGCAGTTATCATCAACTGATTGGCTCTAAGCCCTCGATGACATCAGCAGTCTGTGCGACACCTTTAACGAGCGTGACTCATAGGTTTAGCAGTGATTTAGATTTAATATACAATGTCTTAATAAACCCTTTAGGATGTCTAACCAGACATATTGACCATTTGAACAGTGAATGATGTAGAATATTGTGTGGTGATTACATTTGCCATCCATTTAGCTACTTGGATTTGTTGGGAAATCTGACCTTCTTGGCAGAGTAGGAAGTCTTGACGTCATGTCCTTTCACCTTTCACCATTACAAACCAAATTAATGTTTTTATATTGCAGCATGTCTTACTATTTTACTATTCATAGTCTATTCATAGTCTATTAATAGGTTATTACCTAGTAATAACATGTAATGGGACATATGGATTAATGGCTAATGCTTCAAGATTGTACAAAGTAACTCATTAACTTGAAAGCCCTCTATTTAGGCTAATTAGGGATTTGTTGTATAAATGAACAGTGATGTAATCGATAGAGGCCATAGCGTTACACATTTGATCAGTCTCAAAGTGCTTCTAACCCAATCAGCCATGTCCGGTCTATGAATAGCATAGAATTACTGATTCACAGATATAGAATGGGAGCTGATGTTTTGTGCGCGCAGCTGGCCGTTAATGGATACCTTTTAACTTCTGACTGCCTCACTTCGTGCCATAAATAGATGGTGATGTCACAAACAGTCGGCTTGGAATGCTTAAGTAACAACGGGAGATTCAAACGGATACAGTTTTCAGTCAAGCAGCCATCTGCGTTTCAATACTGTTGCCCTTGCTGACCATTTGGCACTGCAAAACCTAACATCAGGAGTGTTACGAGAGCCACAAAGCCATAAAACCAGTGGAAATGGATTGAATTTAGTCTATAAACATGAACCGATTCATAAAGTTTGATTTATTTGTCTGTTATTCCCATACAAGCTAGGATTAAAAGTACAGCGAGATTTTTAGAATTCCTTTATCCCTACAGCCGTTTTAAAGGCCGCATACTGTCTTTCAAACATGTACCAATATAAAGCTTTTAACAGATTCTCCTGCCCTTATTACCACACGCTTAATGTCCCTCAAAGAAAATAGTGCTTTTTGTATAAGTACATAACTGTTGAAAGAGAAAATGTGAGTCTTTTTTTTAAGACCAAGCTGTTTTTGAAGGTATTATGTTTAAACCCTAGGGTTGACAGACGAGAAGCAAAAATACATTTATGAGTGTTGCTTGTAGTCAAAACCTGGATACAATTAGATTTTTTCAAACATTTAGATGTGGTTTGAAATCACAAAAAATGAAACCGATTTTGAGTCTGAACAAGGCTTTAGTTTTTGAAGAAAATCTCTTGGCATTGTGTGGATGATTACATCCTTACTATGCCAACTGATGTAGATAACCACTCTTAAACATCAGATTTGAGAACGAATTAGAATTGATTTCAACTTAATTTGGCTTTGTGGTTATTGTTTTAGCACACAACACATATAAAAGTCTCATTTCATAATGCTGATTGCCTAAATACTAGATTTAGTAGTAATACGAGTGAATACCAGTTGTGTTTTTCTTTTCTTTTTTTTTTCTTTCTCTGTTCCTTCAGTATTAGCTGTATGGTTGAAAGCATAATGGCAACAGCTTCGTCAAACTCTTGTTACCCAGCCCGTTGGTTTGAAAAGCAGCACTGAAGGGATCAGATCTAGCATGCCTTAATACTTATTCAGGGATTTTTCCTGAATAATTCATACATGGTCTGTCCCTGATCACAGCAAGGGGCTTGACTCCAGATAGTTGTGATGAATACTCAGGGTGTATAGTTAGCATTCATGTCTTTGGCTACTGAGCTTGTCTGTCTCTCTTTGTTTTTCCTCTCTCTCTCTCCTTCTTTCTCCCTGAGCCCCTGTGTTGTGATAATTACAGCCTGGCTCTCTTCATCGCCAGGACTTCTACCCACCCACAGCGGGCACAGCTGTTAGACTCGTACATTCAACGCCAACCGCCGGCAGCCCACCACAGGCTGGGCTGCCGTCAGGGTAATCAGCACACAGGTACTCCACCACGCCAGTCGTCCGCTGCCACCCCTCCGGCTGCAGACCCCCACCTAATCATTACAACCTGTAACCTTTAAAAACGACCTCTACGAGGAACTGATTGTAATTCCCCTGCTGGTGCACAGGCGGCGTACAGGTTAAGAGGTTTAAGTGGGATTACATTTATTTTCATTGTGACAATGGCCCAGACACTAGCTACTGATTTATTCAAATGTATTACTTCAGATAAGGATGTTGTTTGTGGCTGCTTCTGCCATCTCTATGAATTTGATTTAAGGAAATTGATTGGTCTTTGGAAAGGTGGCGTTCCAAAGGGGTGTTTTGGAAACGTCATTGCAACTAAAATGGTTGTAATGGTGATCAGCCTTATTATGCTCTTGTGTCTATTAATCTCCCTCATTATGCTCTTGCGTCTCATATATATATATGAAGTAGGAGGAGGAGTGCAACTTAAACTAAAATCAGTTTTCAGTTTTAACAGTTGAGAAATAAAAATGTGAATAAGTTACATTCATTTAAAAATGACGAAACCGACATGTAGCAGAAAATGCAAAAAAATTCAAAACACTTTTCTTTGCGTCAAGTACTGTTAATTATTCGTTGTTGTTTTTTCAATCATGAAATGCTAGCGGATCGATTTATTTACACTGTACAAAAATAAGTGTCATTTTAACTCATTTTAAAATATTGTAAAAACTTGCTGTAAATTAATGTTAATTGTACAGTTTCTAGAAGTAAAAAAAGAACAAATCAACGTATAATTTACAGCCAAAAACTGTAAACTGATATTCCCAGAATTCCCAGCGTGACACTCCACAATTGAAGGTATTTTTTTAAAAATAGGATATTCATGTTTCTTAACAGTTTTTGTTTTCAGTTATGTACATTTGGGTTTTATTTGACATCTTCTGTTGTTTAATGAATGTTTCTTGCATTATTTAAGTGTCGTGTGTTACTATGATGGTGTTTTGTGTTTGTGTGAATGACTCCAGTATATACTTCAGCTTATGGAAAAGCTGTTGTGATGAGCTTTGATTCATCATGTGATTTCTCTTTTACCACCTGCGTTATTAAGGTGGTTGTCAGTATATGTTAAAGGTACAAAACAGATTTTAGTGGCAGTGTGTGTTGTTGAATTGATTAGTTTACAGTATATTCAAGTTTTCTTGTTTGTATATTACAGTTTTATACTGTAATATTTACAGTTTGTTCTGTAAATGTGTTTACAGTTTTTCCCTGTATTTTTTTTACAAAATTATTCTGGCACCCACAGCTGCCAAAATTATTTTGTAAAAACTACGGATTTTTTTATTTTTAACTTACTATTATTATTTACATTTAACAATATTTTTAATTGAATTAAATAGTTTTAAATGCTTTAAATTAATTAATTTACATTATTTTTATTTTGTAATTATTACATTTGATGAGTGATTTTTTTCTTATTTTTTTGTAAATGCCACTCCTCCATACTTACACTACTATTGAGAGGTTTTGGGGTCATTTTTAAAGAAAGATATTATTACTTTTATTAAGCAACATCACATTCAATTGATCAAAAGTGAGTAAAGACTTTTACATTGTTAGAAAATATTCCTGGCAAATAAATGTTGTTTCTCTGAACTTTCTGTTTATCAAAGAATCCTAACAAATAAATAGTTGATTGATAGTAATTCAATTGATAATAATAAGAAATGTTTCTTTAGCACCAAATCAGCATATTAGAATAATTTCTGAATGATCGTGTGACACTGAAGACTGGAGTAATGGCAGCTAAAAATTCAGCTTTGCATCACAGGAATAAATTATATTTTAAAATATATTAAAACAGAAAATAATTATTTTAAATTGTAATGTGTCACAGTATTGTTGTTTTTACTATATATTTGGCTATATACATGCAGGCTTGGTGAGCATAAGAGACACCTTTCAAAAACATTAAAAAAACTCTATTTTGAACGATAATGTATGGAATGCAGTATCAGTTCTTCCTCATTATCGTATACATTTGTCAAACAAGGACACTCACATATACTCATATTCTTATTTATCTCATTGTCATCCAATAATAACAGTAGACTCTGCTTTGTATCAACAGAAAATTGTCAGTGAATGAGACTGATATATGACAAAACATAAGTCAATGCCTTAACACAGGTGGAGGATATAAATAAACATGTCTGATATTTGGCTGTCAGGCCTCTCATTCTGTTGCTGGGTGAATGTGCCCATGGCTGTAGACAGATCTCACAGGACATCACAGTCTTCCCTGTGCTGAAACTCTCATTTTCTCATTGACGGGTCAGCAGCATGCAGGGATGACTGTTGGTTGACCCTTTTTGCTTGTGCATATATTAGATAGAAGCTGCCTGCTTGCAAATATGTGCACTTATCCGCTTATCACAGTATGCAAAAACAGTACATTACAGTTTAGACCCTTCTGTATTCATAAAAGAAAGTTGTTCCTCATGCTAAATCCTACATGTTTAAACTGCACCCTGTCATATTCAGTATGGAAATTTGGATGCAGCCAATGATTTTGTGAATGTGCCTGCAGCTGTGTTCACAGATGTATGCTGGAAGCACGGCACAGGAAAAGAGACAGATGAATCTTGTTTTATTCAGCTCTCTTACTCTATTCAAGTGGGGCGGAGATACAGCAGGGGGATTCCTTTTGATGAAATAAATATGCGGCAACGTCCCACTAAAAATGGAAATGAAGTCCTAGAACTTTCCCACACAATACACAGGGAGTCTTGTGGATTGTTCTCGGAGCCCTGTCCTGTCGTGGACCTCCTCTTCCCCTTGAGTGTTTCCTCACAAATTTGTCACAGTAAAGCAATCACTCAAGACGAAGACGTGTCCTCTGTGCTTGGCTCTTTAATCGACAGCACATCTGTTCACGCACATATGTTGTAAATCTGGTACACTCAATTACAGCTAAGGGCAAGATGCAGTCTGGCAAGGAGGCTGGGGCCAGATTCGCAAAAGGTCATTTATAATATAACTGATATTTTCTTCTTATTTTCTAACTTAAGTATAAAGTAGAATATCCATTCACTGCAGAGCATCCATTGGTGAGTGATGCAAGTGATGTAAAGCTACATTTCTCCAAATCTGCTGCGATGAAGAAGCAAATTAGCAAAAAATATCATTCAAATAAATTAGTTTAAATAAAACCTCAGAAAGTTGAAAAAGCAGCATGAAAAATCAAGGCATAATCGGCTCCTATGTTTCTCAGAAGGCTCCTGTGGTGGACGTTATGAGACGTATCATTAAGGGTAATAATTTTGTCTTAACATTTAATTAAGTTATTAGATGGAGAGAGGAATAAAGTAAAAGATGTGTGCGCATGAGGCAGCTCTGCAGTCATTTATGAAGGGTGGGCTGTAATGACTGCAGCAGGGACATCTTAAGGGTCACACCCATAGCAGTGAGCTCAGAGCAGTTTCTAATTCTGGAGGTTAATCGTTGTTTGTCTCTGTAGGTTCTTATTTGGACGTTTTAATGTGTGTCCATTCCTTATATGTGTGTGTTTTGCGTTGGTATGTGTGTGTTTTGGGGGTTTGGATGGGATCAGTACTGTCTGCATGGATGTAACCCATCCCTCTGCTTAGCAAGTCAAAAAGCATCGGAAGATATTTCAGATTAGGGAAGGACCTGTGAACGCTGTTTCCTGTGCTTTCCATGTCTTGCTTTCTGAGTGTATGGATTCTAAATAGACTTTTTTTCATTTATAAATTTTATGTACACTATTGTTTAAAAATTTGGGGTCAGTAAACGAAATCTTTGAAACAAAAAACTTAAAACCCAAACTTTTAAACTCTAGTGTAATTAGTTACATACTGACAAAATTTGGTGAGTGAATAAAGAGTTACTAGGTGTTTCTAATAATACAATATTGAAATATCAATGTAGTAATGATAGTAGTGATTTTATCTGATGTGAGCAGATCAATTCAGAGAGATACTAATGATCTACTAATTTTTTTCTTAAATTGTTGAATACCACTAGAACTTCATATGGCCACACATTTCTGCTGTTGACACCAAACAAAAATAACCCAATGATATTTTCATTACTGATGTCTCTTTAAAATACTGTTAAATACTGAGTGACACTATTACCTGTCACTTTCAAAAATGTTTAAAAAGTTTTACCAACCCCAACTTCTGACTGTTGAGTGGCAATATGACCTGCACTGTTTTCTGCAAATATTCAAGAGAAAATATGCTGAATACAAATATATGTTTTCAAGGAAATAATGCAAATTACAGTGTCATTGCCAATAAAAACATTGGAGACTGTCAAGTGTGGAAAAAAGTCAATTGTGGTCATTATGGATGAAAGCCTATGCCAAATGAATAAATGTAAATGCACATAAATGCATGTAGTCCAAGACATTCTAATGTCAACATGTAGGTCATTGGGATAGTGACAATCACATGCACAAACTCCGAATAAAAATAGATATTATGAAGTCATCCAGGAGGAAACATTAATATGAAGAGCATGTCCTAGAAGACAGGCACTGCTGTGTGTGTGTGATGGTCAGAACAGAGAGCCTAAAGCATTTATAGAGGAATGACACAGCTGTATGACTGACAACTGCAGCTCCTGCTAACTAGGTCACGACAGAGAGAGAGAGAGAGAGAAGGACTAAGAAAAAGTGAGCCTGGGAAGAGAGAGAAAGGGTTACAGAAGCATAGAGAGAGAGTCATCAAGCACAAGAGACCAAAAGTAGGTCCACAGCTATCAACAGACCGACTCTGTCTCTTTCAGTGAGCACAAGAGTGTCCATGAAATAGTTTGACAGACACAGTTTTCTTAAAGAAACGAGAAGTTTGGGTGGGACATAGACTTAAAGGGATAGTTCACCCAAAAATGAAAATTTGCTGAAAATGCACTCAGCATCAAGTTGTGTTTCTTTCTTCTGCTGAACACAAAGGAAGATATTTTGAAGAATGTGGGTAACACAACAGTTGAACTTGCATAGCATGAAAGAAAAAAAATACTATAGGAGTCAATGTGGACCAAGAAATGTGTAAAAATTTATGATAAAATTATTTAGGCTAAGCATCAACATTCAAAAACCACTGTTCACTGTTATATTTAACAGAAAATAATGCAACATGCTCGTAATCACGACTTCATAAATGGGAAATAGGAATATTATTAATATTATTAATCTGATAGCACGTGAAGACCGCAGAGAAGCACTCTCGCCCAGCACAGTAGTGGAGTGGATCATTTTGTGGTTTATTATTTTGAGTCGTTTGGGACGCGGTAACACCGCCCTCTCGCAATATATTGCTTTACAGATCTATCGCTTTTGCCACTCAGAAATATTCACGCAATCATGCTGCACACGTATCAGAAGATATGCGCTCCGGCGCGGTTAGCGCTCCGCTCACACTACATGCGTACCGCTCCCGAGCCCAACTGAGCCGTGCTCTGGCCCACCTCTTCCAACCGGATCGATCACACTGACCCCTTCGGTCAGTTCGCGATTGTGTCCTGGGGGGGGGTTACTCCTCGGTCAGTTGCACCCCCGTAAGGACGGCCCTGCGTATCATGTCTCTATGAACTGGTTGCGCAGAGGTAGGCAAATACATATACGTTGACAAGCAGGTAGGACAGCCTATTGTAGTCCTCGAACCGGGGGATATAATTGGACGAACATTTTATGGTCCTACGCCTTCCACAGATGATATAAATACATTTAGACCACTTAGCTTAGCGATTGTTATCGGGATGTGAAGAGACTTTCAACCAGCATAACAAAAAATGTTTTTGAACCAAATCAGCTACTCTGCCTTTAAGGTGTGTCACATTAGGGAAATTTCTGTTGAGTTGAATGAAAAAGGTCCATTGTCTACTTTCAACGGTGTAGCGACATATGAATTAACACTCACACAGAAGTCACTTTCAAACCAAGCAGCTGTCTATTAGTTAATGCATCAAATTCATGTGACCAACTTTAACCCATTGTGAAATCTTTCACCCTCATGCAAAATTCCTGATCACATGAACTTCTATTGGAATTACTGGCTTTTGCTTGTACAGTACAGTAGCATATACATCAGCCTCAAAGCTAACACTCGTGGACTAAAAGCCTAACTATTTTGATTTCATGGGGTCTTGAAGCAACTTTCAAAGCACAGTTTGTCGTCACGGAGCTGCCTGCTTATTCTGACGTGACTTTTGCTGGAATGACTCAAAAGGGAGTTTCCTCCTCCATTATGCAATAATCAGCGCTGATGTTTTCATTTGATCAAAGCGTAGCACTCTGGCAGAGCAGATGCTAATGCGCTTTAAATGGGGCTCATTATTGTTGGATAATATTCAGGCCATGTTGGTAAAACATCTTTTCAGAGCTGCAATCCATGCACGCTAACTGCTAAACTCTGATGTGCAGGAGGGAATGCATGCATTTAATGTGTGTGTGTGTGTGTGTGTGTGTGTTTATTTATTTATTTATTTATTTATTTATTTATTTATTTATGTATTACAGGAGAATTGTTACTTAAAGTGGTACTTAAAGATTGGAAAGGATTATATGATTGGATTTTTCTTTCTATTTTGAGTTAAGGTGTTGACATGCTAATGATACAAATTAAAACTAGACTGTAAAAACTAGGCTTTCAGATATCGTCTTGGTTATGAAGTCACACCCAGCATATAAGCATATGACCGCCCACATTTACATATCAATGGATGTTCAATGTCCTTCAACTTGGCGGATCGTTACTACTCATTTCATATGTTTAGGGGTCAGCCAGTCATCAAAATGGTAATTACATAGACTTTTTTGAAGATACAATAGCAAAAAGGCCTGTTTAATCAACTCTAAAGGTGCAGCCACAAAATTTTCACGGGCAAAGTCTAGTCATTTCAGTAGGAATGAGACTACAGTGAATTTGTCAAAGGTCAGCGAGAAGGTTGAAAAGGTCTTAAAAACTTTTTTTTTTTGTGCAGGAATCCTTGACTAATATTATAATTGGACCTCAGGGGGAATTATAAGAATAAGAATATGGCCCCTTTATGTTTTAAGCTCTCTCATCTTCACAGCAGCTTCTGTGTGACTTGAACCATCTCATCACCTCAAATAAGAGCAGCAGGAAGAGAGCAAGAGACAGAGAGAAGCAAAACACCCAACTGGAGGGCATATGTATATACTTGGCATATGGAATGAAAGAGAGGAGTGTGTAATGGATGAATGTAGGGAATTAGTTGTTCTTGCTTTGTATCTGTGTGATATTCATATGACTGCTGATTGGATCAGATGTGTGTGTGCCGTGACATCACCACAGTTCAAAGTAAGACTTAATATATAATTCGAAGCCTATTGAACAGATCTGATATTTTGTGTATTTTCATTGTTGTGTTTGATTCACGAAAAATAACCAACTCATGTGTTAACGGATAAGCTTATGTGCAACTTATGTTTGAGAATCAAACTACACTGCATTGTTTTTCAGTCACTAAAACGTATTCGTTCAAGAATCACACTACAGTGGTTACATTTTTGTTTTTCACTAAAAAGACCCAACTTATTAGAGTTTGAGAATCAGACTACACTGGCTGCACAGTATGTTTTTGACATAAAAAAACAACAACAACTTGGAGTGATTCATTTGAGAATCCGACTACAGTGGCTGTTCTCTGTTTTTAAGTCACAGAAAAAAGTGTCACTCGTGAAAATTAATCCGTTTGAGAATCAATCTACAGTGGTTGCTCTGTATGCTTTTGAATTACTAAAAAGAACACATTAGAGTCATTTGTTTGAGAATCAGGCTACCCTGGTTGGGCAGTATGTTTTTGATTGATTAAAAACAACCAACTCAGAGTCGTTCTACTGGAAACTGGACTCTAGTGGTTGTGCTGTCTTTTTTGATTCACTAAAAACCCAACTCAAGAGTCAGGAATTAGACTACACTGGTATCGGTACACTGAAATAGCAATTGTCCTCCTCGCCGTCAACCAGTGCCTCCCCTTCAAAAGATACTAGATCTTCACCACATTTGAAGGTGAGAGAGAGAAAGAGGGGAGAGAGTGCACAGATGGCTTGTGGGTAATTGAGGGCACACATCAGACAGTGAGAAGGTGTCCTTGACCTTCAGTACTGCCACTGGAGTGCCTGAGTAAACCAGCTGAACAAACACACATACACACTCACATTTTAAAATGGATTTTTGGCAGATTGCATGTGCTTCTACTAGCATTAACATTTTTTGAAGCAGACTGTAACATAAAATTTTACAAGCTCAAAAGACAAGATCATCTTCAACAACGGCTGTTTTTTGCTCAGATAACCCGTGGCGCTGCTTTACATCACCGCTGCTAACAAGCTGAATGACAGCTGTAATTCTGAGAGACTATATTGAATTTGTGAGTGTTTGAGATGACGTTGTGTCCGGCCTATGAGTCCCTCGGCACAAACGCACACACATATTTTTGTACCTGTTCTTCCTGTGTGCATTAGCTGATTAGCTCAGAGTTCATTTGGTGGCTCTCTCTGTGGATTTGGCTTTATTTCTTATCAGAGGAGGACAGTGGGTGGATGGATGTTTGGGAGTGTTTAGCGGAGGTCTTGGAACCTCAAGTCTGCTCCAGAAGCTTGAATCTAACACACACACACACACACACACACACACACACACACACACACACACACAGACACTGGAGTGTCTAATCAGTGGAACGGCACTGCACAAGGCTGACCTGCAAATTACTTAAGCTCAGTTTGTCCCAGCTTCTGTAGAAGATTCTGTAGTCTTCTTCTGTAGTCCTTGCCCTCTTTCTTTCATCCCTTCTCTCTACATTTACATTTAGCAGAAGCTTTTATCTTACAACGACTTGTTGCAACAAATGATGTTGCAAGTATTTTTTGCATTTGTGCTTTCATGGATTTTCTTTTGTGTATGCGAATGTTTGTTAGTGTGTGTTTGTGGTTGCTGTCTTGTCATGTACATTCTTACCCATTTGTTTCTTTTGTTTGCATGTTTTTGGTTCTTGTGTTTGTTTGGTCATTCTTTGATGTGCATTTATTAGCTCTTTTTTGTTATTAGGTTTGTTTTTTGTTTATGTATCTTATGTATCTTTTGTCTGAGCTACAATAAAATTTGTTATTTTAAAAGATTTGGTTCTTACATGTTTTATTTTTTTTTAGTTCTCATGTTTGTTCTTGTCGCACATTCTGTTTCTTATGTTTATTCTTTTGTTTGAGCTTTTGCTTGTTCTTTTAACACACTTATGTTTGTGAATTTGTTTGTGTTTTGTTCCTGTCACACATTTCTGGTTCTTGTGTTTGTTTTGTTTGTTCAAGCTTTCATCTGTTCTTTTAACGGTTCCGGTTCTTATATTTGTTCATTTGTGCTTTGGTCTTGTCACGCATTTCTAGTTATTTTGTTCTTTTGATTGTGCATTAATTTGTTCTTTTCAAACATCTTGATTGTTTGTTCTTTTGTTTGAGCATTAGTTTGTTCTTTTCACATATTTTTGGTTCTTAGGTTTATTCTTTTGTTCAAGCTTTCCCTTGTTCTTTTAACACCGTTCTAGTTCATACATTTGTTCATTTGTGCTTTACTCGTCACATTTATGTTTCTTACATTAGTTTTTCTTTTGTTTGTTTTTTTACCAATTCTGATTCTTACATTTGTTTTGTTCAAGCTTTCCTTTGTTCTTTTTACACATTTTTAGTCGTTTATATGTGCTTTGCTCTTGTCGCACATTTCTGGTTTTTATGTTTTCTTTTGTTCAAGCTTTCGTTTATTCTTTTAAAACAGTTCTGTATTTTTTTTTGTTCTTCTGTTTGTCTTTTTGTTTGTGCATTATTAAGCTGTTCTTTTCACGCATTTTTGGTTCTTTTAATTATTTTTGCATTTTCACACTTTTTTTGTTTGGCTTATTCTTTTAGGAGTGCATGTTTGGTGCATTCCTTCATTCTTTTGTTCTTTTTCACATTATTATTATTATTTCATGATCTCTCAGTTCAGCATTTTTTAGAACATGTGATACACATTAAATGTTTTAATTTTAGTATAAAGGAAAAGCAACCAACAAATGTCCAGAATGCTCGGAAACTCCATTGACAGTGTTTTAAAAGCATCCCAGGAGACACCTCAAGTTGGTTAAAAGAATGTCTAGGGTGTGAAGAGCTGGGATGTAGACAATGAAGCTCAAATATATGGTCTTTGCTTTATTTAATGTATTTGGTGGCTATATAATTCCCACAGTTCCATTTGTGTTATTTCATAGTTTGATGACTTTGTGATGACTATTTGTAAGATGTGGAAATAGTAAAAATGAAGAATGAGATGGTCTGAGAAATGTTTGATTTGTATAGTGTAATTGTTCACAGAATGAAAGAGAGATAGTATATGTTTGCTTATATGCATGGAGATTCTTCTCAGGCCAGACCACCTGACAGTCGTGTGTAGCTCCCTCTTTTGGCCAAATGTACAACATCTCTTACTCTCTCTCCCTCGTTCTTGTTTCACATTCACCTGACAGTGGTTGATTTGTGTTCTTGGCAAACACCTTCTTACCAGCAGCTTACAAGAAAAGTGGACATAGACGAGCTCCATCTCAGTGTTTTAAGCTTTGGGGTGTTTGTCGTAGAAGGCTTGCGTGATTTACAGCAGTTGAGACTCCAGCAGTCAATTTGCCTAAGAGGAGATTCAGTCCAAATTTCTTCATGCTCACTGATTCTGCAGTCCCTTTGTTCGACATCTCGACCCAATCAGTCAGTGGCCTAATGGCAACAATGACCATATAGCTAAAAGAACCAAACATACCCTAAGAATGAAATACATTGAAGTGTTTGTGCTGGAGGAAAGGTCATGGTGTTAAATTTTTTTCTTATCATGAAGTCATGGGACTGTCAGGCTTCAGAGGCATTGTGGGAAGTCACAGATATGCTTGTTTGTGAGATAAGTGGATTAGGACATTCAGCTCCGGGAACTTCCTGAGGGCCTTGTAAAGTTTTAAAGAAGATTATGTAAAACTCTTATATCTGCTGAAACAACAAAAAATGTTTAATCAATCTTTTAAAACTTTTAGCCTCTCGAATAGTTCGCTCAGGGTTTTTTTTCCCATCAGGTACACAGAATGAAGAATAATATTGTCTATAATAAAAATTTCAGTCTTAAGTTGTCTTTAAATGTGATGAGATAAAATTATATATTAGAGTGAAATAATGGAAATAAAACATGTCTTTCTATTGCATTGCGTTTTCTGGCTTCCAATTCATTAATGATCGACTCTTATGAGCTGGATTGGTCATTAAAGACCAGTGTTGGGGAAAGTTACTTTTAAAAGTAATGCATTACAATATTGCATTACTCCCTAAAAAAGTAACTAATTACGTTACTTAGTTACTTTTTGTGGAAAGAAATGTGTTACATTATTTTTGCATTACTTTCGCGTTACTTTTTAAATATGAGCAGTGCTTGATTGTTTTTAATATAAGAAGTTCTATTCATAGCAATTGTAAAAGCCCTTTCACACCTAAAAGTGTAATGAATAAACCTCAGGCTGAAGCAAAAGTAAATTCACGTCTGTACAGTAGAACGCAGGAGAAGAAACACTCTTCAGCAATAAAAAAACAAAGCACAATTGTTAGTTTATCTAAAGTCATTTTTGCTTATTAGTATGGGTGAACTAAATGTGTTACATTATTTTTGCATTACTTTCGCGTTACTTTTTAAATATGAGCAGTGCTTGATTGTTTTTAATATAAGAAGTTCTATTTATAGCAAATATAAAAGCCCTTTCACACCTAAAAGTGTAATGAATAAACCTCAGGCTGAAGCAAAAGTAAATTCACGTCTGTACAGTAGAACGCAGGAGAAGAAACACTCTTCAGCAATAAAAAAACAAAGCACAATTGTTAGTTTATCTAAAGTCATTTTTGCTTATTAGTATGGGTGAACTGGATCATCAAAAGACATTGGTTAATAAAATGGGATTAGATACATTTGTGTTATTTAACATATTTAATTATTGCAGGTTTGCATCATATTCTGAGTTTGCATTTCACTGTTTTAATTCATTTTGATAAATACTAAATCAGTTTTTTGTGAGTGGGATGAATTAATGCACATTTAGTCTAGAACTACAGTAACATCATGTTCACACAGCGCACACAACTCTGCACTTCCAATTTCTCCCAATATGGGGACAGGAGAGCTGTCAGTCAATAAATGGGAAAAAGTAACTGGCGTTACTTTTTTGAAAAAGTAACTCAGATATTTTCTTGTAAATTAAAAAAGTAATGCGTTACTTTACTAATTACTTGAAAAAAGTAATCTGATTACGTAACTCGCGTTACTTGTAATGCGTTACCCCCAACACTGTAAGACTCACATGTTATTGGTTGGAATCAGTCTATGGAGTTCTTCACTGAATGAACTCACTGAGTCTGTCAGAGCGGTTACTGAATTCATCTCACTCACTGAACTGCAGATCATTACTTTCAGTTATGGCTGACTCTAAACGAGTGGGCAAAAACAGCATTTGTATTAAACGCATTACACTAAGCATTTCTTTCAGATTTTCTGAATTTATTTTTTTTGTCTCTTTTGCCTCTTGGTGATTGTTGACCTTCATTGATCCTACCTCGTTTTCTGGGAAAAGGTAAGAGACCATCCTTTTTTGTCCCTTCTCTTTAGTACAATGATGATATAAATGCTGAGAATTTTATTTTACAAACATTGTATATTCTTAAAATATCATGCTTACTATATTTTCAGTTTAGTGTAAATGGATCTGAAATTATAAACCTACAGCGGGCTTTGTGTTTTAGGAAGGGGATCATCATGTTTGCCAGCAAAAAGTTTGAAAGCCTTTGCCATACACATGCAATAATGAAGCTGCTCTAAATGACACAAATGCTGTGGCTTAATAATTGCACACCACAATGACATCCACATGTGGTGGACTGGATATTGTAGAAATTATTTTCTCTGCTTTTGTGTTAAGTTTTGGCTCAGTAAGTGCAGTGGACACTATTAGTATCCTTAATCAGGATGTCCTATAGCAGAGATGAGATTGTCTTTCTGTTATAAAGATTTACAAGGACCACACAGAACATTAGCCCCTCTTGTCCTGTTCAGGACTTATTGCTGATAGAAAAGAAAAAGCTTAAGTGTGATTTTGCAAATGATCCTTCTTTTTTTCTTTCCGTCATGCTCAGTATAATGTGTGCATATATGCAAGCATGTGCAGTGTGCTGTGTTCAGTTCAGCAAAACTACCACGAAAGGAAGTACAGTATGTGTGGTGCAGACTAATCAGCACTGGCCTACACACACTCGGTTTCAGCCCACCAGCTACACACACACACACACACACACACACACACACACACACACACACACACACACACACACACACATCTACATCAACTACAGACTCATTAAGACACATGAATGTGGAAGCTATGATATGGATAATGAGAATTATTGTTATGTTAAAGCTGCATATATGCAAGCATGTGCAGTGTGCTGTGTTCAGTTCAGCAAAACTACCACGAAAGGAAGTATGTGTGGTGCAGACTAATCAGCACTGGCCTACACACACTCGGTTTCAGCCCACCAGCTACACACACACACACACACCTTTACATCAACGTTTCATTAGCTTCTGAACCCTGAACTCCCATTATAGCTCTCCTATGGGTCATCCAAAGTACAACCGCTAAGTGAGTTTACGTCATGGAATTTTCATGTAGTTTTTCTGCAATTTAAGCAAGCAAGTTCATTTAGATGTGAAAGAATGCATATAGCATTGTCTTAAAGAGGTACAGAACATCTACTGTAACAGGGCTAATGCACTGTGTGCCTTATCAGAAGCTATTAAAAAAAAAAAGTTATATTGCAAAAATCACAAGGCTTTCCATTATACAGGGGACAGCTGCATTCTGGAAAGGGACTCTCTTTGGTGGTGTTACTCTGCCATCTTGAGCTCATAAAGAGGAATGGAAGTTATTTTTTAAAATAATATATATATATATATATATATATATATATATATATATACAATTTTCATCATGGATACAATTGATGAAACAGTGTGAAAGCATTGTTTTTCTTATTAGAAGTTATTTAAAAAAAAAAAGTTATATTGCAAAAATCACAAGGCTTTCCATTATACAGGGGACAGCTGCATTCTGGAAAGGGACTCTCTTTGGTGGTGTTACTCTGCCATCTTGAGCTCATAAAGAGGAATGGAAGTTATTTTTTAAAATAATATATATATATATATATATATACAATTTTCATCATGGTTACAATTGATGAAAGTAAAATTATATATTAATAATTATTTGATAATTAATTTAATTAAAATATGCACACAATTGCTTAATTTAAATGAACACTAATTTATTTATGTTGTTGAAATGCAATGTGACTGAAATGTGCATTGACATGGCTGTTGGTAGATTTTGGAATGATGATTCCTTATAATCGGTCAATTACTAATCTCAAAATTGCCAACAAGCTACCACAAATACACTCTTAAAAATAAAGGTGCTTCAAAAGGTTCTTCAAGCGATGCCATAGAAGAACCATTTTTGGTTCCACAAAGAACCATTCAGTCAAAGGTTCTTTAAAGAACCATCTCTTTCTTACCTTTTTATAATCTGAAGAACCTTCTTTCGCCCCAAAGAACCTTTTGTGAAACAGAAAGGTTCTTCAGATGTTAAAGGTTCTTTATGGAACCATTTAGACAAAAAGGTTCTTCTATGGCATCGTGAAGCACCTTTATTTTTAACAGTGTAGGCAGATTTTCAGATACTATATGCATGAAGGGTTTTACCACAAAAGTCTGAGAAATAAGCAAGCAAGAAAGCCTATACAAGCCTGAACAAATATGGGAAAAAATAAAATATAATTGAGTAGAAAAGGTCAAAGGTGGTCATCTGTTAATTAAAGAACTGACCTTTTAATTGTGCTTATAGTGCCCTCCATAAGTATTGAAACACTGATGACAAAATAGCTTTGTCTGCTGTGGAGTCAAGACATCTGCAAATATGATTAAAAGATGAATATGAGACAAAACTACAGAATGTCACATTTTATAATTAGCCGTTTCAACACATTCATGTTTTACCAACTAAAAAGGACAGCACTTTGAGAGTTTCGTTCTCTAATCCAGTGTTTCCCAAACTTTTTTTAGTCGCGGCACCCTTTGGAAATTTTAACAAACTTGTGGCACCCTACAAAATTAATTTTGTCACAATATTTGAATTTCTAACTTCGATGTGATAATTTGAAAAGTATAGATATTCGGTACAACAGGGAAGAACTGCAGAATATACTGTCATACAGATATTTGTAATATTATCGTGAACGTGAAACCTGAGCGGTGAACTAATTTTCGGCAGCCGAAATTTCGGTGCATCTCTAATTATTGGCGACATCAGAAATTTATATTATATAATAGATGCTTTTTTGAACATTTTAGCAATTTAAAAATATTTAAAAATTATTTTTTACACGGCACCTCTGCTCTCGACAGACGGCACCCCGGTTGGGAAACACTGCTCTAATCTGATGTGAGCATAAGTATTGGGACAGTTGAACTTAAAGCAACTGTAAAAGTTTAAAAGCTAATATTTAGTTGTGAATCGCTTGCATGCAATCACAGCAGTGAGTCTCCCACCCACAGACATCACCAAACTCTTACTTTCATCCATTGAAATGCTTTTCCCAGCCTTTAATACAGCCATTTTCAACTGTTGCTTGGTTTGGGGAGGTTTCTGCCTTTAGTCTTTTCTTTAGCTGGTGAAATTCATGTTCAGTAAGATTTGGAGATTCTGGAGATTGACTTGGGCAATCTAAGACCTTCCTTTTCTTTGCCCTGATAAACTCCTTGACTGAGCTAGCAGGGTGTTATGGGTCATTGTCCCGGTGCAATATAAAGCACTTTCTGATGAGTCCTGTGGCATTTTCTTGAACATCGGTAGCCAATATGTTTTTGTACACTTCTGCATTCATTCTGCTATCACCATTGTTCGTTAAGTCATTAATAAAGTTGAGAGACCCTGTTCCAGAGGCAGCCATGCATGCCCACGCCATGACACCACCTCCACCATTTCTCCACACTTTTGCATTCCCATCACATAACAGTGTCCATAAAACTGTTCCAAAACTCTACTGGCTCACCTTTGTGCTTTTTTGCAAGCTCTAATCTGTTAATCTGTCTAATCTAATTGCCTATCTATGTTTGCTGCTGATGAGAGGTTTGCGTCTTGCTGTGTAGCCTCTGTAATTCTATGCCAAAGTCTTCTGCGGACAGTAGATTGTCAGACCATCACTCCAGGTTTCTGGAGGTTGTTGGTGATTTTACAGACACTTATTTTAGGGTTCTTTTTCACAATTCTTATGATTCGTCTGTCATCAGCGGCTGTTGTTTTTGTCAGCCAACCAGGTCGTTGTTGGTTGCTGTAGTCGCTGGTGGTTTCTTTCTTTTTCAGGACATTCCAAACGGTTGATTTCGCCATGCCCATTGTTTTTTTTTTAGCGTCCAAATTGCTTGCTTTTCTCTCAGAGAAAGCTCCCTCGTCTTCATCTTTGTTTGTGTGTGTCATCATCAAATGCATATCAAATATATATATATATCTTTTTGTTGTTGTTGTTGTTTTGGACCCCACTGACTTTAGACAGACACAATTGAAACATCCGTTAAAATTAATTTTTCTTGTTTTATTTTTAAGTGTATAGTGAGTTTTGTATATAACGTCTTGTGTCTGAATGCTGTCGGGTTAACGTCAGAAAGATCTGTTGTCATAGTCGATGCTAATGAAAATAATCAAGAAACTGTCTGTTGTTTTTCAGCCAACTGGCTGCTTGTTGTCCACATTAGTGCACAATGTTATAGTCTCTAATCAAACAAAGTGGACTACATTTCATGTAATGTGTCCATCAAGCCCTGTGTTATGACTTCTTTCCTGTCCCTGCTTAAAAAACTATTGAAACCAGCCTAAGCTGGCTGGCTGGTTTTAGGTGGTCTTCCAACCTGGTCTGGTTTAGCAGGCTGGTTTTGACCATTTCTTTAGCTGGCCAGGTTGGGAAAGCTGGTTGGCTGGTCTTAGCTGTTTTTTTAGTACAACTTAAGCTCAGTGGACAACAATCAACACTTAGCAACATGTTAGAACATGATAACAACTTCTAAGAACGTGTTATGAACAAACTAAAACATCATAACTATGTTAAAATATGCTAGCATTATGTTAACAACTACAAACTAGCTACAGAGTTAAGAATTTGCTAAACATGTTTGAAAATGCTAGCAACTCCTGGAAATAGGTTATAGCATGTTAGCTATGTCAAATTGTTAGCAATGTACCAAAACATGTTAGCTTCATGTTATAACTTATAATATGTTAGTAATGTGTAATAAAATGTTATCATGCTAGCAACATGCTAAACTATGATAGCAACATTTTAAAAGAACTGGCTAGAACTGTTTAAAACATGCAAGCATTGTGCTAAAACATGCTACCAGCTTTTAAAACAGGTTCAAGCTTAAAACTGTCTATCTCAAGTATTTCTGTCTTCAAATGTTTTAAACTACTTTAAACTTTCTGGCTAGGCTTTCTCAAGTCAACATCAAAATGTGTCTTTTTTAATCTAGTTTACGTGTTGTGGCTATAATATTGAATGGTAAGTATTTTAACGTTTACACAGCTTAATTGTATTGTGAGTGCCTCACTGTAACCCAATTTGCAAGAAAAGACAAATTGGCTTTAACTTTTGTGATATAATTGTACCAAACCTGGAATATTCCTTTAATATCACAGCAGTTTAATCTCAAATTTAAGAGATTAGCGGAATAAGCACTTTTAGTGTACTGCATGAGTATTCAAATTAGGACACTGCCTTAGAAACTTGTAAGCTGTGTAGGCTCCTATTTATGATGAGCAAGTTGTTTGCGCCTTTGAATCATGGGTTCAACCCCAGCAGCATCTAATTGAGTGGCCTTCAGATTTCTATTTTCGCCCGCTGTGTGGACACCACCTGCTTACACAGCTCCAAAACGCACATTTATTCTGCTTTTGGCAACAAGTTATGAGTTTTTAATTTCATCTTGTAGAAAACAGACACACACACACAAAAACAGTGTAGAAGGACCGTTGTTCTCCCAAAAGCAGTCTGCAAATGGGAGCGCAGATGCATTTATCATCATTTTGAGGGCATTAATGTGAAAGTTATGAGATGATCTCCTAGCACCCACCGAAGAG
>NW_015505314.1:116933-117849 GCF_001515645.1 Sinocyclocheilus grahami | reverse complement strand
TTGTTGTTGTTGTTGTTTTGGACCCCACTGACTTTAGACAGACACAATTGAAACATCCGTTAAAATTAATTTTTCTTGTGTTCTGTAGAAGAAATAAATTCATACAGGTAACCCTAAAGCACAACACAGTGCAATAAATAATTCAAATTACGGGTAAAACACATTCAAAAAATCAATATGGATTTTTTTTCATATTAACAATACATCAGGGCCCTATTTGTACAACTTTTCAAAGAGTGTATCCTCATTATCATAAGTGGCCAGCAGAGGGTGCCATGATTTGTGAAATATCTTTGCAAAACCACTCGCCTGTTACAGGCCAACATCAGTCATGCAAACAACAGATTCCTTGCATGCACTTAATATTCATTTGCACTTTTGCATCTGAGCTGTATACATCTCCTGCAAGCCTTTAGCGATGCGTTCCGTAATGAAGCTCAAGTCTTTGAAGAGCCAGAATTAATCGATTCATCTGATAGAGCCACTGTGCTCCTCTACTTGTTCTGATATCTCTGCATTACCAGACCATGATATGAAATATTCCATGTTAGCAGGGCTAAATCAAAGCAGTAACTCACAGGTCATTGCTGTCAGAGACTGCCCCGAACTCAGCAACCCTCTCTATCAGGTTAAAAGAGATGCTTATCGTCAACAGTCATAACAGACAGTTCTTTCATTCATCTCTATTGAAGAACACACTATTTACCATACTCCACAAATCCTCCCTATACCATGATATAGTACACAGCCGTTTGTGGTCAGTGGAAGATGTTGTCCTGTCCACAGCCTTTCTGGTGCACGTAGTGTCCGACTTCGCTTACTTCATTTACTTCTTCAAGTTGACTAAATTAGTAATGTAGGGAATAGTGACTGAAGGTACACTCTTAAAAATAAAGGTGCTTCACGATGCCATAGA
>NW_015505314.1:114652-115390 GCF_001515645.1 Sinocyclocheilus grahami | reverse complement strand
AATGTGAAAGTTATGAGATGATCTCCTAGCACCCACCGAAGAGTGATGACTTTCAACTTGCAAACAAAGTAAAAGCAATCAAAAGCTGCTGCCATGGAGACGCCCACAGACCAGTGTGAGGCAAGACGAGCAGAGATGTGTTTTTACACTGCTGAAGATTGATCACACTAATTTGCAGCAACTTTGCCCCCTCTAAATTCTGCTTTTCTGTTGTTTTATAATGCCATGAGTTAACAGTAACCTATGCTTTAAAAAATAATAAAAAGAAAACAAGCAGGCAATTCAGAGGCTTTGCTAGCTTCATACTAGTGCAGATGTGGGGCTGTTGGTGAGTTTTGTGTGGAAAGAGCTTGGTCATTTGTCACTTACCGTTTGTGCTTCCAGTGTACTTTTTTTTTACGTGACATGACATGTGGCCAAGTATGGTGTCCCATACTCTGAATTTGTACATTTAACCCATCCAAGTGCACACACACACCATGAACAAACACCTGGAGCAGTGGGCAGCCATTTTTGCTGTGCCGCCCGGGGAGCAATTGGGGGTTTGGTACCTTGCTCAAGGGTCTCACCTCAGTCGTGGGTACTTAAGGTGGAAGAGAGCACTGTTCAAATAAGGCCTCTAAATTTCAGTAGCTCTGTTCTAAAACCGAGTGAGCGTCCTCACTGTAGTTTATTCTAAGGCAACATTCTGACTGAAATGGAATAAGTGAACAATTTCAAATGCTCTTGTCTGTCGGC
>NW_015505314.1:112073-113014 GCF_001515645.1 Sinocyclocheilus grahami | reverse complement strand
AGAGCATTTTCTACATCGTGACTTCAGTTGTTCAGAAACCAGTTTCAAAACTTGAAATAATAACCAAACTTTTATAAGGCACAATTAAAAGATAATCCAATTAGCTTTCTCTAATGTAATGAGATCAAATTCTGCTCTCGAGATGCTCTTTAAAGATATAGTTTACCTCAAAATAAACCATCTGTCATAATTTTCTCACCCTCGTGTCTTTTTTTTAAAAATTATTTTTGTATTTCTTTTTAACATACATTAAAAATAAATAAAATGAAATAATGTAAAACACCCTTGTGCTGTTTGAAACCTGCATGACTGGCTTTATTCTGTGGAGCACAGAAGGAATTATTTGTAACATTGTGCAAGATGTTCTTTCACATATGAAAGTGAATGGTTTGGTGAATGGTTGACTCCCACATCCAATCAATATAGATCATCCTGATTACCCACAAGGCCTGTATGAAGTACCTTTTTGTTATTCAGAAGTTGAATTGTCTTTGTTGGAAAAAAGAATGCAAGGAAAATATGTATCTAAAATGTACATTTTAAAAACATAGTACATCCATAAATGAAGATGATCAATATTTACTCACCATCATATTGCAGTTTTTGAAAAATAAGCAGGTCGCTCTTACACAGCGTGGAAGACATAAGGTATCTTCTCTTGTTGCCTCTCTCCAGATTGTGGCAGACTGCTCTCTGTCTCTGCATTCGAATGCGTTATGTGTGGTGATGTACTTTGGCAGACTTAAGGGTGACTCATACTTTTGGGTACTTGTGCAACCTCTCGTTACTCTGGAACTTTGCTCTGTGCGTGCTGTGAAATCTCTATGTAGAGCCGCTTTTTGACCAAACACAATGAGCAGAAAAAGAGGATTGAGGTTGATCATCGCCAGAGGAATATTTGGCATGTGTATGTCCACGTGTGTATGTGTGAGAACACTTAG
>NW_015505314.1:111573-112063 GCF_001515645.1 Sinocyclocheilus grahami | reverse complement strand
CCAATTTGCTTCCATTTCTGATTTATAACCTCGGGATTAGATTTGATTCCAGTCAATTCCAGGTAAAAGTCAAATTTCCTAAGGAAGATAAAATAAATAAATCAAAACAGTTCTGTAAACTATATATGAAGAACAGCTCTGACTAAAAGATCTACCTTGAGATTTATGAGTAAACAATTTGTTAAATTGAAGTTTAAAACTTCAAAATCTCTTCCAATGAAAAAAGAACGTCATACATGTCAGACATTAAAGTGAGTAAATTATGGCAAATTATTTGACTTCTGCATTGTGTTTAAATAACTGAATCTAACCATATGTTTGATTCTGTGAACTTGGCTTGAGCTCTGAATACTCATTTTGCCCATTCATTGTCTAGTATTCTTAAACGATTATAGGTCTAAATTTATGTTGACGTAAATAAAAGCGTGAAGTAGCTTTAATTGAGCGTAGGCAAGCTGTTCAAATGAGTTTGTATAAATAGTACAGGCAA
>NW_015505314.1:109366-110779 GCF_001515645.1 Sinocyclocheilus grahami | reverse complement strand
ATTTGGCATGTGTATGTCCACGTGTGTATGTGTGAGAACACTTAGCCGGAATTTAGTTTTTTTTCATTTGGGAGAATTTGGTTTTCTGACAGGAAGTGCCTGTCTTGCATAAATTCGGCAGCGATAGCCAGTGTTGGGAGTAATGCGTTACAAAAGTAATGCATTACAGTAACGGATTACTTTTTGCTGCGCAGTAGTGTAAGGAATTACTAATCAATTTTCAGTAATATTTTACTCTGTACATGTTCAGTAACGCTTGTGTTACAACACATTTTTAGCCCAAAATGTAATTGTTCAAAGAAAAAAAAAAACGGCAAGACCGCGAGACATTAACGAATCAAAAATGCCAAGTTATATTTCCTGTTCGTGGTCAGTCAATAGCCGCGTGTGGTGTCCAAGTTTGTAAATAAAGACTAAATGACAGCTTCATATATTTGTTTAGCGATTTATTTCATTCATCTCCCTCTCGCTGGTGGAACTTTGCATTGTGTGACGTGGTCCACACTGTAAAATCTAATTAGTTGGGCTTACTTAAAAAAAGCATGCAAAACGATTGCCTTGAAAAAGCGAAGTGAAGTGAAATAGGAATAGTATGTTGTACTGACAAATGCTTAGTTAGTATAGTTTACTTACACGAGAGTTCTAGTAACTAAAAAAGAACTGTAGGGGGTACTTGATCCTTTCATTTAGGTTTACTCATGACTTAATATAGCTACTCACTGACTCCCAGAGTGCATTGCGGCATGAATAAATTATGCAGTTGCTTTGTTTTACAGTTGTTGATTTTATTTGCTGTCCTGTGTCAGTAGTAGCACAACAAAAAGAGCAAATAAAATAGTTATTGTTACAATTAATGAAAATAAATGAAATGTAATTGTTACCATTGTTGTGATTCACGTGCTGAATGTTTAAATCTGTGTGTGACTTTAGCATATTACCACACACTATTTAAGGATTATATAAACCCAATTAAAAGCATCTCAAGGTATTTATGAAAAATGAAATTTGATAAAGTTCATTAATAAACACACAAAAAATACACTAATGCTTTAATTAGAAGATAGGTCACCTTCTAAAAGCAACCTATTTATTACTTTTCTTCCCTTGAAATCAAATAACTCTGACTTCATGGTGCATTGCTGCATTAACAGGAAGATAATTATAGTAACATAAATGAAGTTCCAAGTGCCCAACCAAAGGGAACGCTAAACACTATAATGGTGAGTTTAAAAACACACACACACACACATTTTATGAAAATCAACACATTTATGAAGTTAGCTTATGGGATGTTCTCTCAAATATTTCAATTGTGTTGAAAATTCAACATTCAATATGACTTTGGGAAACGAGTGACTGCAACTAGTGAAAGATAACTGCAGACATGGAGGAAATGGGTGAAAAGTCTATTAA
>NW_015505314.1:105420-107863 GCF_001515645.1 Sinocyclocheilus grahami | reverse complement strand
CCATCACCATGCTAAAATCTTCAGAGAGTTGTCATGATTAAAATGTATAGTTTAGTCATGAAAAGATGCTAACATTGCAAAACCTTAAGAATAATCATTAAATTGATAATTCACAAGCTGATTGGTTCATGCTGCATATGCAGCCAATGAGCTTACTGCCTTGCATTTATATGGCTGGCTAGCATTCACTAGAGATTCCTGCAGTTCTCTGAAACCCTCCACCTTCCCCAGCTCCACCTGTATAGATCTACAACGGGTTATTTTATATGCTATTTGTGCAGCAGCAGTATGTCTTATATACTCATGGCACCGTATCGCCGTATGCATTGGCAGTAGCAAGTTCCTGTACTTGCTTGCAGCAGCAGCAGCGATAATCTACAACTACAGCAATAACCAACAACAGCAGCAATTCAGCAGCAGCGTAGCAGATCTATTCCGCCAAGACCAAATACATTAACATTGTCATATCCATCACCATGCTAAAATCTTCAGAGAGTTGTCATGATTAAAATAAAGTTAATTCAAAATATTAACAAAAACTATAATAGTATCCCAATTATACTAAAAGACTGGTTTCAAGTAGTTTTCATTATTTGGGCAGTTTATGCAATGTCATGATCAACATGCCATGTATCCATTCACTCATTTTCACTCATTCTTTCCCCATATAGTGAATGTGACTTTTACTAATATTGACTACATTGACTGAACAAATAGATTTCATCAGATCTAAAATGCAAGTGCGGACACTCAGGTCGATTGAAATGTGAAAAACACATCAGAATTGGGTTATTAATGGGAGAGGCAACAAAATTATGTGTGTAAGGACAGAAATGTTGGATGGTTACACTTCTGAGAGCCCTGCTGTTCAGCTCTGATTAGTATGATATATATGCATTAATGTGCAGAAGCCTTCATTAGCATGCAGATTTAAAGCAACATCTCATTATCGAGGCAACCTGGGAAAACATGAGAGAATTCTAAAACTGGAATTTCCTGTAAAAGTCACAGAAATTAGTAAAGATCTTAAGGTTTGATTTATGTAGCAAATGTTTTGTAGTTATTCTGCTTTAAAAAAAAACCCCCAGAAACTACCTGTGTGACTCATTGGGCACCAAACGCTACCTTGCTATCTAACTGTTTACTATGGGACACAAAGTGATCATCAATATACATCAATAATGGTGAAAAGGTCCTGTTTTCCAAGTGTCCTTGACATGAAAAAAGTCCCCTGTTCTAAAGACTGGTGCAAATTAAATTTCACCCAGGCAACCTCTACAAAGTGAATTTAAAAATCGTTATCCAATAATGCCATATAACTGGTAAAGGCATGGAAATGTATGGTCAGAAGGGAACCCTGCTATTGCCTTTTGCTCGTCTAACTCTTTTGCTTTTTCTCCACAGAATCACTCAACAATAAAAAATAAATGCATTATAGACACAAGCATAGAGCCAAATACAAAAACTAATATTAGATCTGGTTGGGTGGCAGTAATGAATCTAGCTGAGGCCACAGAGCAATTTCTATTATTTATTTATTTTTTTACCCATTTTATAAAATAAATATAGCATACATATATAGCATAAATATAGAATTCACTAAATTATTTTTTGGGTTTTGTATGACAGTATTTTCGTGGGTATATGTGCAAGAGTGTTTTATGTAATGTAACTAATGTAATGTATTAAACACAATGTCTCTGTATACCAATATTACAATTCTAGCTGATAAAAAAATAAAAAAGTATTTGTATTTTTGGTAAGACTTTAGTTTAAGGACCAATTCTCACTATTATTATCTAGGTGCTTATTAGCATGCATATTACTATAGCACATTGGCTGTTTATGAGTACGTATAAAGCACATATTAATGCCTTATTCTGCATGACCTTATTTTAGATCCCTTAATCCACCCCATACCTAAACTTAACTACTACCTTACTAACTATTAATAAGCAGCTAATCAGGACTTTATTAAGGCAAAAGTCATAGTTAATAGTTAGTTAGTGAGAACCTTTGGATGTTATGGCTAATATTAGCTGCAAATTGGCTGACATTAAAATTATAAACTGTTAGAATCTATATACTATTGTATTATATTAAAATGCTACACTGTAATGAATTAAGGCATCATGACATGATAATGTACAGTATGAAAAGGGGATATTCATTTTCAGATTTCTAAAGACAATTTCTATATTAAATAATATAGTGCAATGTCAGAGGTTTTTTTCAGTATCACTCAAGATGCTGTAATATAATAATAATAATAATAATAAAGCAAATCTCTGATACAGCCCTGATTTTGCACAGGTAAACATCCTCTTCTTAGACTGTGCAGCCTTTATTTTAATTAGTCTAGACAACTATCGACCTTTAGTCTTCTTATGTGTCTCAATAGACCTCTCTGGAGATTAATGTTCCCTGTGTATCATACAAATGA
>NW_015505314.1:103686-104870 GCF_001515645.1 Sinocyclocheilus grahami | reverse complement strand
GTGGTTGAAAACACGAACGAGTGACTGAATGAACCAATCATCGGTACTGCACTGACATTGATGTGCAATGTATATACCTTATGACTTTGTGTAGTGCGAATTAGTAATAATGCAGGAAATACAATATATGTGGAAATACTTCATATTTGAAATATGATATTATTATTATTATTATTATAATTAAAGGGATAGTCCACACACCAAAAAATATTGTCACCATTTGCTCTCAAACCCATAGGGCTCATATGTAAACACTGGTCAATGCACGTAGTCTTGGCCGGTGTCTCTTATATGATATCATTGGCAATGTCATTAGACCAGAAAAGAGACATTTCATTGGCCATTTATCAACCAATCAGTTTTCATTCCCAGTCTATCCATATACCTCTCATTACCTTCTAAACACATTACCTTCATGTCCACATTTTTCTTTCTTTGGCTAGACTGTAATTTTTTTTTATTCAGGCCGTAGTGAAGGAGGCGCATCTGTGCTCACAAAGGCTGCTGCTGTTTTTATAGCAGGGAGAGTGACAAGGCTTGGCATGTTTTGTGGCCACAATCCGAGCCTCCTGGCCTGGCAGAGCCCACCCTCCCTCTCTCTGTGTGTGTGTGTGTGTGTGTGTGTCTTCTCAGGTTGCTCAGAAGCCCCATCTGGTGCATCTCTCTATGCCTCTGTACCCTGGCAGGCCATTTGGAAGCAGCGATCAGTCCCACCTCCTCTTCCCCTTTGGGGAGAAAAGAATTCAGAGAGATGCTCAGAATCATCCATTGGAGCAATTTAATATCTTCATAGTATTGTCTCATATATTGCTGCCGACCATTAGTGGAAACAATGTTACGAGTCAGTGTTTTGGATAAAGCACATTTCACAAGGGTTTAAAACCTTTATACTAGAATCATGCCAGAAATCATAAAAATAGCACCATTATTCTTTATTCTAGTCATTCACTGAAACGGAAACTCGTTTAAAGATGATTGCTTGTCTGTAGACATGGACAAAAATATATTAGTATGGAAAAAAAATTACATCAGATGCCCTTTTAGATGTGAATTTCGGTAATATTTTCTTCTAGTTTCACTTCAACAAAAGCTCTCATAGAGTTACATTAAAGGAGAGACTGCATGTCTTCAGTTTTGAGCAATACCTTTGCAACCACAGAACAACAGGCTAAAACCATTTAGAA
>NW_015505314.1:101706-103257 GCF_001515645.1 Sinocyclocheilus grahami | reverse complement strand
ATTATATTGATCCTAAACACTCAGGTTAGTGACTGGAGACCTTGAAAGTCTGTGCACAGTGAGACTGGATTTATTTGGAACATCCCTAAATAATTGCAAGACAATTTGTTCTTATATGTTCTGTATTTACACTCAATGTTTATTATACAATTTTTTTTGTAATATCTTGTATTGGTTTATGGGTCAAACTTTCTGACAAACTTCCTTGCAGCATTGCAATGCAAACCACACACGATCACACTGAGGGATGAGCGGAAAAAGCATTCACTATGATTGTGATCTGGCCATGTTTATAAGCATCGGCTGATTAACTCTGCTCATTTGGTCAATTAATAAAAAAAGCGATGGCTCATCTTTTTGTTGAAAGTCTGCTGACATCTTCAGCAGACAGCTGATAATTAAAGTTTTATAAAATTAGTTCATAAATGAATCGAATCAATGGTAAAAATATATTAAATAAACACCAATATATTATGTATTTTTATAGATTTATACACATACATAATTCTAAACCACATAGAAGGGCTACATAGCTTTTTTTTGTAACAAGCTTTATACTCTAAAAGATGACTTACAATTGACATTTCATATTTATTAGAATTTTTACTGGAAGATTGCGTATTTTGCATATTCCACTGTTCCAATTAGCTATTCATCTCAAATCAGTGTCAATAAACAAGAAGTTTCCTGTGACCACACACCCCATATAGTTTGATAACATGCCCATAAATGGGGGCTTGTGTTTGTTTGTTTGTTTTTTACAGCATGATAAAAATTGTGGAAATACGAATTTGTTGTATCTTAGACTTCAGTGCATGTGCCTATACCAGTGGTTCTCAAAGTGCAGGGCGCTCCCGCCAGGGGGGACGCACGAGTATTGCAGGGGGGGCGCGGGCCATCAGCAGAAAAAAGAAAAGAAATAAAACCGTAAACAGCCAAAGGACGTAACATAGAATGGGAGATGGATTGGTGTGTGAAAGGGAAGAGAAAAGCCATAGATGAAGTCGCACAGACCCAGGCAGGTGCTGGTCATTCAAAAGCTAAATGCAGAAAATATGACGAGGCATATCTTGCTCTCGGCTTCACTCACCGTGTTTATACCGGACGCTACAATTGTTGCGTTGCGCCGCAACAGCTCTACACTGGATACGACAAAGCGACCGCAAAGCGAAAAGTGCAAATCATTTTAACTTTGTGTCAGTACGACATAAATAGAACAAGGCATCTGTTTAATGTTGGGGATTTGTTGTGTCGCGTTGTGCCGCGCCGCATCTAGACGTTACTGATTATAATGGGTTCTACTGTATTTTGCCACTCGCGTCCGGTGTAGACACGGTGTTAATTTTGTTGGTGAGGAGGAAAGCCTGTGTGTCCTATGCCTTAGCGGACAGCAAACCCACAAAAAATTAAATAAAAAAAGAGAATAATAATATTATTCTCTCTATGCTATTTTTCAATGTTTCAAGTGATGCAGGTGTTTTTTCACCTGTAGATTTTTTATTATTATTATTAAAAAAGCATTAATTTTTCATAATGCTTAGTGGAATTATT
>NW_015505314.1:50329-101692 GCF_001515645.1 Sinocyclocheilus grahami | reverse complement strand
TATTTGGTAGGCTGAGGGGGGGGGGGGATTCAGGAAGGGGGGGGGGGCAGCGTCAGATTTTTTTTATAGGTTTAAAGTGGGCCGTGACCAAAAAAGTTTGAGAACCACTGGCCTATACAAACCTTGTTTCATGTTAATTAATTATTAATAGTTAATTATTAATTAGCCCTGGTCCCTTACAAAAATAACTCATAAAGTACTCAGCAGCACCTGGTGCTATCATTGAATACTTTAAAGGGGTCATATGATGCGATTTCAAGTTTTCCTTTCTCTTTGGAGTGTTACAAGCTGATTGTGCATAGATAATATCCCTGAAGTTGCAAAGACTAAAGTCTCAACAGAATCATCCATTGGAGCAATTTAATATCTTCATAGTATTGTCTCATATATTGCTGCCGACCATTAGTGGAAACAATGTTACGAGTCAGTGTTTTGGATAAAGCACATTTCACAAGGGTTTAAAACCTTTATACTAGAATCATGCCAGAAATCATAAAAATAGCACCATTATTCTTTATTCTAGTCATTCACTGAAACGGAAACTCGTTTAAAGATGATTGCTTGTCTGTAGACATGGACAAAAATATATTAGTATGGAAAAAAAATTACATCAGATGCCCTTTTAGATGTGAATTTCGGTAATATTTTCTTCTAGTTTCACTTCAACAAAAGCTCTCATAGAGTTACATTAAAGGAGAGACTGCATGTCTTCAGTTTTGAGCAATACCTTTGCAACCACAGAACAACAGGCTAAAACCATTTAGAAACCTTAGCCAGCACAAATTGTTATTGTTGTCAACTACAAGTATTGCATTGTTATCCCACCAGATTACTTACTGGTTTATAATCTATAAAGCAGTCATGTGACATGCAATTTAAGGAGTGTGCTTACCGTCGTGGCATATACATGTCGAGAGGCACCTATGAAAAAAGTCTCTGATTGAATAAAGTAAGGAAAATGGACTCCTGCTAAGCCAGGCTTTGCAGATTTGATTATCTTCCTCAACAATGGCTACATGTATCAGAAAAGCCAAGCAATGGAGCCAAATTGAATGAGACCCTCCCTTGTGCCCATCTCTGTAGAAACATTAAATTAAAAGGGATCCTTTATTAACTGAAAAGAAGCTTATCCTGGTCAATACTGAAGTCATTCTAAATGGCTGCATTGACATTTTTTTATAAAGAAGTGAATTGGTCTATGGAGGGAAAAATTATATTGATCCTAAACACTCAGGTTAGTGACTGGAGACCTTGAAAGTCTGTGCACAGTGAGACTGGATTTATTTGGAACATCCCTAAATAATTGCAAGACAATTTGTTCTTATATGTTCTGTATTTACACTCAATGTTTATTATACAATTTTTTTTGTAATATCTTGTATTGGTTTATGGGTCAAACTTTCTGACAAACTTCCTTGCAGCATTGCAATGCAAACCACACACGATCACACTGAGGGATGAGCGGAAAAAGCATTCACTATGATTGTGATCTGGCCATGTTTATAAGCATCGGCTGATTAACTCTGCTCATTTGGTCAATTAATAAAAAAAGCGATGGCTCATCTTTTTGTTGAAAGTCTGCTGACATCTTCAGCAGACAGCTGATAATTAAAGTTTTATAAAATTAGTTCATAAATGAATCGAATCAATGGTAAAAATATATTAAATAAACACCAATATATTATGTATTTTTATAGATTTATACACATACATAATTCTAAACCACATAGAAGGGCTACATAGCTTTTTTTTGTAACAAGCTTTATACTCTAAAAGATGACTTACAATTGACATTTCATATTTATTAGAATTTTTACTGGAAGATTGCGTATTTTGCATATTCCACTGTTCCAATTAGCTATTCATCTCAAATCAGTGTCAATAAACAAGAAGTTTCCTGTGACCACACACCCCATATAGTTTGATAACATGCCCATAAATGGGGGCTTGTGTTTGTTTGTTTGTTTTTTACAGCATGATAAAAATTGTGGAAATACGAATTTGTTGTATCTTAGACTTCAGTGCATGTGCCTATACCAGTGGTTCTCAAAGTGCAGGGCGCTCCCGCCAGGGGGGACGCACGAGTATTGCAGGGGGGGCGCGGGCCATCAGCAGAAAAAAGAAAAGAAATAAAACCGTAAACAGCCAAAGGACGTAACATAGAATGGGAGATGGATTGGTGTGTGAAAGGGAAGAGAAAAGCCATAGATGAAGTCGCACAGACCCAGGCAGGTGCTGGTCATTCAAAAGCTAAATGCAGAAAATATGACGAGGCATATCTTGCTCTCGGCTTCACTCACCGTGTTTATACCGGACGCTACAATTGTTGCGTTGCGCCGCAACAGCTCTACACTGGATACGACAAAGCGACCGCAAAGCGAAAAGTGCAAATCATTTTAACTTTGTGTCAGTACGACATAAATAGAACAAGGCATCTGTTTAATGTTGGGGATTTGTTGTGTCGCGTTGTGCCGCGCCGCATCTAGACGTTACTGATTATAATGGGTTCTACTGTATTTTGCCACTCGCGTCCGGTGTAGACACGGTGTTAATTTTGTTGGTGAGGAGGAAAGCCTGTGTGTCCTATGCCTTAGCGGACAGCAAACCCACAAAAAATTAAATAAAAAAAGAGAATAATAATATTATTCTCTCTATGCTATTTTTCAATGTTTCAAGTGATGCAGGTGTTTTTTCACCTGTAGATTTTTTATTATTATTATTAAAAAAGCATTAATTTTTCATAATGCTTAGTGAAATTATTTGGTAGTCTGAGGTGGGGTGGGGATTCAGGAAGGGGGGGGGGGCAGCGTCAGATTTTTTTTATAGGTTTAAAGTGGGGCGTGACCAAAAAAGTTTGAGAACCACTGGCCTATACAAACCTTGTTTCATGTTAATTAATTATTAATAGTTAATTATTAATTAGCCCTGGTCCCTTACAAAAATAACTCATAAAGTACTCAGCAGCACCTGGTGCTATCATTGAATACTTTAAAGGGGTCATATGATGCGATTTCAAGTTTTCCTTTCTCTTTGGAGTGTTACAAGCTGATTGTGCATAGATAATATCCCTGAAGTTGCAAAGACTAAAGTCTCAAACCCAAAGAGATATTCTTTATAAAAGTTAAGGGTCAGCCACACCTACCTAAAACGGCTCGTTCTAACATGCCCCCACATATCTTGGTCACTATGTGGGAAGATTTGCATAATGCGCCCAAATGTGCACGCAAAGAAAGAAGGCGTGGTTTCAGGATCCGCAGTTAGTGTTGAAGCAGCCATGTTAGATAAAGCATGTCAACATATTCTGTTACACCAAATACACAAAATAATGATCTTTAAAAAAAGCATCATATGACCCCTTTAAAATAAAGAGCGTTGTTTCCCTAGAGGGCTTTTTGCATATTTGTTTACAGGACCCTAAACATATATGGCCACGTTCACACAGCAGCAGAATGCGGCTGGCTGTCAGTCCTGTATCTGAGTCCTTAATACGGTTATGTTCACACACAGTACGGATATTTAAGTTGCAGTGTGAACGGGACATTTCGAGACTCACACCTGTGAGTAAATGCGGTTGTCAATCCCAAAACCTGACAGTGTGAACGTACCAATACAGCGGAAGCTCATAAATATGCACTCTCTATCTCTGAGCATCAACCAGAGTCCCCCACGTAGCCACGCCCACGTCTGAATCTGATATCTGATTGGTTTACCAGCAGCGATGCTGCATAATGATGTGAGGAGGCAGCAGCTTATCGAACAGATGGGCTGGTCCAGCACACGGGCACACAGCATCCTTGCTGTGATCATGGAGCCTGCTGCTGTATTTATCAGTGACATTTCACACCCCTGATTGATTAAGTCAGCATTGCACTGACTTATTATTCAAACAGAGTGCATAAAAGCAGCACAGTTATCATTTCTGTCCTTTTGTGTGGATGTGAGGAGTCCGGCGTCAGTTTGAGAGGCACTGATCCCTGATCAGCTGAACTTGACGACAAGGATTTAATTCATATTGTGCCGCCGGAGACACACTGCTGATCACTTCTGCATTGCACTGGAGGAAATATGATTTTCTCAGACATGAACACGGGGACTAACTCCCCAAAGGTCCACCCGCCCAACGGGACGAGATTTTACACATACCAGGCGAGTATTTAAAGTGTTTAAAAGCCAATAACTAATGCGAACTGCTTGTTATGTTTCTTTATGCGCGTTCTGAGTATTATTCGCAGTTTAAATCGCTTTAGTTTGACACGTCCGTGATGCAGTACGTTACGTTGTTTTTTAATCCGAAAGAGCTCTGACAAAATGCGCACTCAGAGTTTGGTGGTAGTTATACACCGAATAGCCGGGGTTGACCGTTTTAATCGCGTTTAGGATCGAGTTTAGCCCTAAACTGTCACGATATCGATGTAGTTTAGGTCTGAACTGAAGGTTTAAAGGCGTTAACCAGCAGTTGGTTTGAGCGCGTGCATTCCTCCGGAGGCTCGAACGCTTTATAAATACATGACGCCAGGACAGTAGCTTACATTGACAGTACTTTTGATACACTTTTATTTGAATTCCAGTCTATAGTTTATTAAGTGGGCAACCAACCTGCAAGTCAGATCATCTTAATCCTGTTTCGCTAAAACGATACGCTTTAATTGTGTTCAAGAGGTTAATGGATAGGAGAACCAGACGAGTCACACTTTTTTTACTCCAGGGAATATTTCGAATAGCTTTAATGTTGAGATTTATTTCCTGTATAAACACATCGTTTTGGCTACACAAACACACAAAAAAACGTACTGTAGGATCAGCATATTATATAGATCAGCAACATTTATGTCATAAAACAAAATGAAACATCCAAAATGGAAAAGGTATCAAGAAAATACCAAACCGTTTCTTTGTCTGTGGAAATATGGTATTATTATTATTATTATAAATGAATCATTAATACTTCCCTATGTGATAAAATACCCCATTCTAACGGTCAGTCTCTGGTTATTATGCACCAGTGGTAGATTGTCTTGATATGCTGAAATGCATGCACTCCTCAGCTGTGACCCAAATCTCATGCATTGGAATGAGGGCAGTGTCTTTAGATATTGATTTCTGTAATGGGAGGCCATGGTAACCAAGCCAGTGATGATATCAGTGAGAGACTGTGGCTTTAGAGATGATGATTTCATCGTAGCGCTTTTCAACAGGTGCCGCAGATGCTTGTTTAACCATCTGTATTGATATTTGTTTGTGGATTATAGAGGTTTATTTTTGGTTACCCTGTGCACGACAAATACTGTGGCATGGTACCTCCAGTTGTTTTCAGCTTTGCTCATTTTGAGAGAGCGTGTATCCGTTATGTCTCTGTGTGTGTTGTATCAGCTTGTCACATCATTAGGTGCTCCCCATGGGAAAAATCCTGAGAGATTTTCCCTCTGATTTAAAACGGCACAGTCTATGTTCTTCCCTGACCGTCTATTACAGTAAAGCAACAGCATGAACAATCTGAACAATCTAAGCTTGCACTGGAGAGACAAGTTGGGTCTTTGAAAACTACACAATTGTTTACTGCAGTGGGTCTCGATTGGTTTTGCTTCAGGACAGAATTTACATTTGGACAATTAAACGTAGTACTAGAATTGTTCATAATAAAATTGTAAACAAAAATTTATTTTAAACCAGTGGTCCTCAAGGGGGCCTCATCAAATTTCCAAGGGTGCCGCAGGATTATTATATAATATATAACATATTAATTAATAATATTTTATTTATATATATATATATATTTATGCCTATATATATTTATTATTACATTATTTAGGGGGCCTTTGAATATTGTGCTGGATAGTTGTATTAATTCATAAGCCCAACAATTCTAATTATAAACATGAGGCCAACCCAGGCTCATTAGAAATACATGACTCGTGGCAGAAATACATGGCTACATTTCTGCAAAACCTGAAATACATTTCTCCAGGTGCATTTGGCTGCACTTTTCAGGTTACACGTCCACAAGAAATGCTATAACCCAAATAAATTTTTTTTCTGTATTGCATATGGAGGTTTGTTAAACAGCCCAGTGTTTTATATATATATATATATATATATATATATATAAAGGTGCCTGTGGGTACAAAATGTGGCAATATGATATGCTGTTGCTCTTTTCATGGCAGTTTTAAAGTGAAATGTCCAGTGAAAAAAGTGAAAGTGACGTGACATGTGGCCAAGTATGGTGACCCGTACTTGGAATTAGTGCTCTGCATTTAACCCATCCAAAGTGCACACACACAGCAGTGAACACACACACACCGTGAACACACACCCGGAGCAGTGGGTAGCCATTTTTTGCTGCTGCGCCCAGGGAGCAGTTGGGGGTTCGGTGCCTTGCTCAAGGGCACCTCAGTCGTGGTATTGAAGGCGGGAGAGAGCGCTGTAGATTCACTCCCCCCCACCTACAATCCCTGCCAGTATGAGACTGGAACCTGCAACCTTTGGGTTACAAGTCCAACTCTCTAACCATTAGGCCACAACTGGCACTACTTAGTGTTTGGTTTACAGGTGGACGTGAATCTGGCAATGTTTTATGTTGGTTCTTGTAGCAATTCGTAAATGAAATGTCGGTGAGTGGCGCTAATAGGTTAATGCTCTAACGCGTTTGAAAATAACATACAACCTACACTAAACTAAACCTAATTGATAATGTTAACAAAAGCAAATGTGAGATCAAAACGCAATTATCTGACGCAACTGTCATTTTACCTTCCTTTTATGAGGCTTTGAGCTCATTTTTGGAGTGTCGTGACTCGTGTTTCACTGGATTCATACCAGAGCACGCCACATCGCAAGTGCAGTGCTGCACCAGGTGAGCTACAGAGCAAGTTTACTACGTCAGAAAAGCCATACATATGGAGCAGACTATGTGATGCAAATGGTAAATTGTATTTACAAATCATGCACTGTGGTAAAAAGTGTTTTTAGGTCATAGTATAGTATTGTGTAATAAACCACGCAAAATGAATCTTTATTAATTAATAATATGCCCCGTAAACATAATTTGTATTAAAATAAATAATTTTTTGGGGGTGTTTTACTGCTTCTAGTGTTTATTTTACTGTGAACTGTTTTACAGGCATGTAGCAAATCATGCATTTCCACTGAGCCTGGGTTAGAATAGGCAATTGAGAAATTTTGTAAATGCATTAACACTGATGTCTCTCAATTTTTGATGCTTCCATGAGCTGCACAAAACACATTGTGGTTAGCACAAATCTTGTTTATTCTTGTTGCAAGTGCACCTGTATTAATGTAGTCTGGTTTGCATTTTATTTTTAAACATAATTTTGTCCATATTGTTATCCACCTAATTTGAATCTTCTCCCAAGCGATAGATGATTGAGTTTGATTGGACAGCCTTTGACGTCAATAACAAATGACTTGGGAAGTAATTGCCATCCTAACTACACACAATTATATTGTTAGTTGAATGTTATTATTTGCATTTTGCTTTTATTTCTCCTGCTTTTCGTGACCGTTTTTCTTCCTCAGTATTTTTCACCCATATAATTAAATGCTTTCTGATCAGACTGATGTCAGTTTCAAAGAGTGTTTCTAGCACTCTGTATTGTTGTACAGATGATATTTCTCACTATTTCTTCAACAAACCTCCCCAGACCTGGCAAACACTGCACAGAGTCAATAGTGTTGGCGTAGCAAAGCATTCTCCAAAGCTGTGTGTATGTCTGTGGGTTAGTGTGCGTGTATGTAGGTATGTAGGGTTATTCGAGCACAAGGCTTGTTTTGTTAATGGTGTTTGCATGAAGCATGGAACAAATATAGCATCAGTGATAGACTCCGTATTAGTGCACACCTGTCTGCTGTAATATGGGAAATTTAAGTCAAAACCAATATAGCTCACTGATCCTGCACAGAATTCATAGCATAAATGGATTACAGATTGTATTCAATAGGTAAGACAGCTCTTACCATAAAAAAAGAGAAAATATAAAAAATGTAAAGCCCTGGCCATCTGGGGCGGTATCAAATTGTGGTGAGCATAAATTCATTACCTTGGCCTATCCCCTCATAGCCAGTACAGTTTTGCCCGGGCACAGATAATAAAAGCCAGTGAAGGGTGACTTCCTGGCTTATCAAATTGGGATTAGTTCGGAAATGAGAGGTTGTGGGGGTCTTTAGTTTGTTTAACGGGAGCTGATCACTTGGTAAGGTAAGGTACAAAAGGTAAGGAACATTGCAGTTGAAAAAAACAACAACTATATATGTTATCAACATAATAATTAATATTATTTTAATAAAATATTTTCTTAATATAAACCACTATTCATATCATAATTGTATTATATAATTACATGTACGTTTTTCATAATTTTTTTATCCAAAGCGACTTACAAATGAGCAATACAAGAAGTAATTTATCTTAAAGGGGTCATATGATGCGATTTCAATTTTTCCTTTCTCTCACAAATGCAGACAGGGTTTTATGTTTACGCGATGCAATGCAACCCCACACACATAAAAAGACCGTATAAGTCATTTGATTCGTTCAAATGGCTGATTCATTCAGGAGTGAAGTAAATGGTTCTTTATGAATGGTCCATTGAATCATTAGGCTTGTTCGACTTGAAGCGTATCATCACCATCAGACCGATCGGTGCGTGACATCAAAGTACCGCAGACCGCAGCTATAGAGTGCAGACTCCTCAGCATGCTTTTGAATTGCTCTTGCGGTACTTTGATGTCATTCACCGATCGGCCTGTTCAGCGCTGCTTCAAATCCAACGCGCCTATGGCCAATGGTGTGTTGCTCGGAGACGAACAGTTCTGCTTTGTCCTTATTTTCGTTGGCAAAATTGAGCAAAACTACCTCTAAAATAACACAATATTAACTTCTTACTTACTGAACTGTTGTATAAGATCAGTATCACATTTGCACTCGTGTAATATTGCACCTATTGCTCATGCAATATTGCTTAACTATATGATGTAAATATTAGACAAAAACTCAAACAGGGGCATTTTTGCCCCATATCTTGAATTTTAGGGACATTCTTCTAACTATGTTCTCTAGGCTCCATCACGCAGTGAGTTGTTGCCCTGCCTCATATTTGTCATCAATCAACTGTATGAAATGTCAGATGACCCACGTAGGCCTGGGGCGGGGCAAGTGCGTTAAATGCGTAAATAATTTGAATGCGCTGTTTTTCAACCGTAATTAATTAATCTAATTAGCACGTTAAATAACCAGCCCTTAATATAATATGTAGCATATAGTACTATATTATACTCTATTAATTATGATGCCTAATGTGTCAAACATGTACCTTTTTGCTATGTTGCAAGATATGAGTTGACGTACAGGTGACCCACAAACTGATCCAGGCAGAGCCTAATCACAGTCATGTGCTTGAACAAGGCACTAGACCCCAGGTTGCCCAAGGGGGACTGTCCATTTAAGGGGTATTGTAATTGTCCTGCTAAAGGCTAAGTAATGAGAAGGTGATGAGAAATGATGTGGGTGAGAGACATGTCAGAACATTATTGGAGAGATGGATGGAGAGAGAGAGAGAGGATGTAGGTTTAATCACACTAATGGTTTGACCCTTCTTAGCAATTCACACAGGACTCAGTCCAGCCCAGAATACTAAACCAGTCAGAATCCTTGCACTGGTGTCTGGTATCGGTGAAGGTTTGTTGTGACAAGGTTAATTGCTTCATAAAAACCTTTATTATTTAGGTAAATAAGGATCATAAGTGTTAAAGGGACATTTTTGACTTGATAATTTAGAATTAAATGTTTTATTATGTAGCTTATGTAAAGGAGAAGGAGTGTTTTTTGTTGCTTGGAAACAAAAGGACAGTGATCCATACACGGCTCTATGATGCTTTTGATGGCAGACTCGTATCCATCTTAAGTACTCCTTCCATTGTCTCGATGAGACGTCTTATTGAGTTCTAATGCATTAGAATTGTCCTGAGTCACTCTACTTGTTTGAAGCCATCACCTTCCACACACATTTATCTCATCATTTCACAGCACATGGACTTTGATTCCTCATGATTCAGTGCTCTGTCCTTTTGTCTGCAGGGCTCTCGCTGCCAGGGTCCGTGGTGATGTAACCATGTTCGATCAATCCTGATTAGCATGGAAAAGCCCTTTCAATCACATGTTTCCTGAGATGGAGGCTGCAGTGAAGATGACAGCCTTATTGTATTAATTAAACAAATTAAATGACTAATATTAGATAACGACTGCTACTTATTCGAGAAAGTGTCAGTTCAATTGGTTCATTGTCAATGGCAGTCAAGATTCAATGTGTAAAGTGATAGTTCAGCCAGAAATGAAAATTCTGTCATCATTTACCCCCACATGTTGTTCCAAACCTGTATGACTTCCACAGAGGAGTAATAATTTTTTTAATTTATCTAGACATAACAGTATAGAATTATAATATCAGGAAGGATATGCCTTTTTGGCCATTTACAGTAGCAGGAAAATAGTTATCATAATTAGAAAATTTCCAAGTGGAATTGAAGCCATCATTATTCCTGAGATATTTAGTGCCGTAAATGTTTCTGCTTCACTATAACCTCTGACGTTGGTGTTTGACAGTTCAGAATTTGACACCAAGGTAGATCTTTGTTCTGGACCGCAGGTGGCACTTTGGTAAATATAAATGATATGCTGTCACAAAGCAAAGGCCTGATTCAGTCCACCCACTAATGCTGCTCCATTCAGTTCAGTGATGTATTCAGTTAAACCCTCTATTCAGTCAAAGGTCAAGGCAAAGACAAAGTGCTTTTGTTGCTTCATAAAAGAGGTTAATATGGAGATTTTTTTCACAGGCTTGGGTTTGATTGTGTTGGATGCAACAAATGGAATATGAGGAAGTCCAGAGCAGTTTAAATGATCTGGCTCAGGGAGGATTTAGCTGTGCAATGATTGTGTTGTGAAAATGTTTTCAAAAACAACTTATGTCATGATTAATCAGCTTAAGGGATATCCCAAATATTTAGGGTCCCCCAGACCCCGATGAAACACATTAGTAAGAAAGTTATTTTTTAATGGGACAGGTGAAAAACAATATTTACTTTATATTTACGCTGTATTTTTACAGTGTACATTAAATGTCTGTACTGTAAGGAACAAAAAATTAAGTAAAAGTAATTAAGCATAAAATTCTCTTTTTGAAAAATTTGAAAACTCTTCTCTTTTAAACAATCACCCATTTGTTTTTTTGTAGGGTTCATTGAAAATGTTGACAGGGTAGGTTAAAATATTCTATTAAAAAATAGTTTTGACTAGTAATCCATAATAATCTGTCGGACCGCTCTAGGCATATACAGTCTTTCTGTCGCTCTTTTCTTTTCCCTCATGAGCATTTGGTCAAAGCAATTACACAATTTCTCAGCTCTCTCTCACTCTCCTCTCTATCTTTGAGCAGACACGCTCCAATGCTGCTTCAGCCAAGTGTTAGGAAAAACTCTTCATTAAAAGTGCAACTTTTTCGTTTTGGTTCGGCCAGCAGTTTCGGGCTCTGCAGCGATTAGTGCGGGGGAGTTGGATTGGGGTATAATTGTATGTCAGCACAGTGCTGTGTTAGAACTGCTATTTCAAATCACACGCCGCTTGTCATTGTTTATGAAGAGGCCGATAAGCACATGTATAGCAGTTCTGAGTTGAATGTGACGACTGTGATGCAGTCGTCAGTGCATTTATGGGCTGATAGTATGGTATGGGCTGTGGTAATGGTAATTAGTCAGCTATTTATATTTGTGCAGTCACTTACATTGTGGTAGAAAAGCTTTGCTAGTCGCTAGTTTTGCTAAAGCTCATTTGACATGCCTCAGGTTTACAGAGACATGTTCCAAACCCCATTGAGCTGCCTACCTAGACATTTTTAGGTATTGTAGGCATGTTAAAGATGCAAAGGCAGTTCCAAAGGGTGTCCTGCTAAAGTATGCTGCCTTAAGCCACACACAAACTACAAGACTCATACTTCTTGCCTTTGAGTTGGTGAGGTTGTCTGCAACAACCAGTCCCAGATCACAGTGTATGAAGCCTGTTTGAAATCTATTTGTCCAGTCACCAGGTGTGCTCACTTGCCTTTGCAGTCACCACCATTGCTTAACAATGAGGATGGGGCCAGTGAAAGAGATTTAGGCCAGTTGATGGTGCCATTTGGCCTATTGGGTCAATGGTATGTCTTTTTTATTTTTTATTTTTTGAATGAATTAATGATTTTTTACGCTTCAAACTAGGGCTGAACGATTAATTGCATTTGCGATAATATCGCGATATGAAATAACGCGATTTTTCAATCGCAGAGGCTGCGATGACACGGTCACGTGACAGGCGAGAGTAAAGAGGTGTGTTCGACTTGAAGATCGATCGGTGAATGACATCAAAGTATGACGAGAGAAAGCAAAAGGAGACATCCGCGCTCTCTTATAGCTCTCGCAGTACTTTGATGACACACACCCATCGGTCTAAGCAGCGCTGCTTCAAGCCGAGCGCAGGCCATCAGCAGAAAAATACAATCGTAAACAGCCAAAGGACGTAACTTAGAATGGGAGATGAATCGGTTTGTGAAAGGGAAGAGAAAAGCCATAGATGAAGTCGCACAGACCCAGGCAGGCTGAACGATTAATTGCATTTGCGATAATATCGCGATATGAAATAACGCGATTTTTCAATCGCAGAGGCTGCGATTACACGGTCACGTGACAGGCGAGAGTAAAGAGGTGTGTTCGACTTGAAGATCAGATCGGTGTATGACATCAAAGTATGACGAGAGAAAGCAAAAGGAGACGTCTGCTCTCTCTTATAGCTCTCGCAGTACTTTGATGACACACACCCATCGGTCTAAGCAGCGCTGCTTCAAGCCGAGCGCAGGCCATCAGCAGAAAAATACAATCGTAAACAGCCAAAGGACGTAACTTAGAATGGGAGATGAATCGGTTTGTGAAAGGGAAGAGAAAAGCCATAGATGAAGTCGCACCATGTTTACATATGTTTATTACAGTGACTTTGAATTACCTAAAGTAGTGTGGTAAAGCAACAGATGTGTTTTTATATTTCTGCAATCTACTTTAGTTTGTGTGATTTGTTACTGACTTTCATATTAATGTTTACACCAGGCTTATTTGTCAGTGCTTTATGTTGTCATAATTATTACATGCTTACAAGGTTGGAAGTTCAACAAATCAGTCAATATACTGTGATTGTAGTTAAATAAAAATGTCACTCATATCAATTTATGCATCCCCTAATTTCATCGTAGCATATAGGCCTGGCCTACAGAAAAGAACATTTATGTTTAATCTATCTAATATCGTGTTGGTCATACTATACAATGATTTATAGCTTGTCTTTGTTGAATAATACAGAACATAAAGAGCTTTAAAAAATAATTGCATATTAAATCGCAATCGCAATATTGGTAAAAAAAAAATCCCAATTCGATTATTTTCCAAAATCGTTCAGCCCTACTTCTAACTTCAGATTTGATTGAAAATTCGGCTTGTTAACATTTTAAAATTGTCAGTATGTTTTGCTGAAATTTCATAAGTGTTTTGTGATATTCTTTGTAGCATTAGTAAGATAATTTTAAACCAGCCACGTTTTGTCATATGCCGTCATTTTCCAGCAAAAGTGTTGATGAATTTACTCTTTTGGAGTTTGCTATCTTATTATAATAACTATTATTTCTATTAGTGCTAATGTGTAAAACTGTGTAATTTACAGTAGTATTTTTAATTACTAATATTGATATTAATATTAATATTCTAAAAAATGTTTTACTCAAATATATACTATATAAAATTATATTCGATTAGAATTTTTTTAATATTATAGGAATATTTGCATTTTTAATTTTTTACTTTATTAATCTTTATTTAACTTTATTAAATATAAATAAAAATAAAAATTGTATATGTTGTAATATGTATTCATTATTAAACTTGTTAAAAATATGTAAAATAAGCTTTTTAACTCACCTGACTGGGCAAGCAGAAAAAAAATCGTTATTGTTGAGCCCTGACCACTAAAACTGACTGATTATTTTTTTCTATTCCACTTAAAGTTTTAACATGCTAATGCTAATGCAACATGCTAATACCACGTTTGTAATGGAATCAACTATAAACATCAGTGGAGTATGTCGTGCCAGTGAGAAACTCCGTTTGTGTGACACTTATGAATGACTGTTAATAGAGTTGCTGCTCATGAAGAGCGCTTCAAAACAGGTTTCATTTCAGCTAGGATGCTGCCAGTAGACAATAGACAGTAAGGCAGCTCACTAGGTGTTGGACCTGGGCCATAGCCTTTCAGTGCCAGAGTCATGTCCACAGGAGCACTGCCTCAAGTCAACACACCGCCTTAAAGATACCCCCTCTCTCTTTCTTTCTCATTTATGGCCATATGGGATTACATCGGCGATTCCCCACAGCAGATGTGCACATGGATTAGACCAGCAGGGCACGACTCATGACTCTGACGCGATGGTGGTTTTCTTTGAACCTAGAAGCATTGTTATTATGACTGTAGTGCTGCGACACCACCCAAAACAACTCATTTCTGCTTAGCTGTTTTGTATTTGTTGTTTGCCAGTTTACAAAAGAAACCGAAATGACAATATTACAGGGGTATTTGATAGAAAATGCAGTTGTAATAATTTTTAAAGTCCCTTTAAGGTAAGTTAGTACAGTCTTGGTAGCATTTTCAGTCACAGCTCCTATTTATCGATGTGAATTGACTAAAATCTGCCTAGCTGTTTGCCAAAATTGTCTTTAAATAAAATATTTCAAATCAGAAATATCTGACAAAAATAGTACACTAAAACACACACACACACACACATGCCTACATTTAAAATGTATTTATTTGAATTGCATATAAAATTTTCATCCATTTGGATTACATAACAGTTTTAATATGCATATTTGTCAGTCATTTATAAATGAAACAGGCAAGAAACAAGTAAATATTCTGTAATTGTACTAAAAAAGTAAATAAACAATAACCAGGTTTATATAAAAATACCTAGAGGAAGCGCAGAAGAATGGAGCAGAATGAAGTTGTTTTTAACTTGACACGGTATATTAGGAAAATGCAACAGTGTGTGCCTGCCATCCAACAATCACAATAAGCTTTGTGCTTTATTACCTTTGATATGAAACAAAGCTCAGCTTTCAAATTTTATCATGAAATTCAAACAATAAATGCTGTTTTGGCACACTTTAATATGGCTTGACAGATCATTGTAGCCACCTCAGTTCAAGCAGCAGCGTGGAGGGCACGTGAACCGATTATCTCTTCCAGTTTACTACTAATTACAGCACAAGATAAACATGAATGAGTATCAGAAGTTATCTTTACAGAAACAGTATAACTTACTGAAATGTATCATGTCTCATGCAATCACTCAGTCAGAGTTTTTACCACGGAAAGATGACTATAAAACTTGTAACAGTATGTTTGTTACATTGATACTTTAACACTGACATACCTTCCCCCTAAATCGTTTTTACCCAACAATACAGACTTTGCATCCGCCCAAACATTTCCAGAGATTTCATCTGAGCACACCGGGTGTGGGAGATTAGGATGCAAATTGAAGGCTGTTGCTTCCCTGTGGCAGCTTGCAGTTAATGGCATTGCCTCAGGATGGCCTGACATTCAGCCAAGCGATTCCAGAGAAATCAATAAACTTCTGTGCTGAAGACGTTTTAAATGCCCATGGTGCTCCCAGCACATTTCATCACTCTTGTACTGAGCTCCGGCTGATATTGCCGCAGCCCAATGTGGACGACTACAGCCAGACTGACCTCGATCAGACGATGTAAAAATCCGAATTAGCTTGGGCTGAGCTGTCTGCCCAGGTCTGTGTGAATTTCAGTTCTACTCTCTGCTCACCAGCGTTTGTTGTGTTTTGAATTCTGTTCCCCCATGTGGGATGCTGGTGTTCAAGGATGTCTATAATAGCTGGAGCTATCCATTTTTATTCCTGTTTGTCCCAATGGCAGTAGCTTGGCTACTCAGGAAACTTTGGGCATACATTTTTTTGTTTTGTTCTAATAACCTGAGATGTATTGTAAATATTTATAATATACTTTGTTATAACCTGTTTTTTCCCTGCATGTTTGTACCACATTACTTTGAACAATTTTTCAAATATTTTTACAAAAATGTATTTTTAAGATTATTATTATTATGTACTAAATTGAAATTAAAAACTAAGATTAATAAATGCTGTAGAAGTACTGTTTATTTGTTAGTTCATTTTAAATAATATAGTTAGCTAATGCTAACAAATGAATTATTAATTGTTAATATTGAAAAATGTTATCATTAATAATAATATTAATAATAATAATAATAATAATGCACATGTTAATATTGTTAAAATGTTAAATGTTGTTATTATTATTATTAATAATAATAATTACATGTTAATACAAATGTTTATTTAAAAAAACATGTTTATAATGGAAGATGTGTATTCAGATATACAATTATAAATTGTATGCAATTACATACAATTATACAAATATACAGTTATATAAAATTCTAAACTATTATAAACATAAATGGTGTTTTATGTATTTTTGAGTAGCCTAAATGAATAGATCCAGACAAAATAAATAAATAAATAAAAAATACATTTACAAAATAAGAGCCATGTCTTTGACCCATGTGACAAATGATGACAAATCTGATGCTGTAGGGAAATTCAATTCATTCATATTTTCTAACTAGCTTAACCAGAAAGGCTTGGATATTGAACTTTACAAATAAGCTGGCTTGACTGACTGCTGCTTTTTAGCAACATAGCTGTTATGATTCACCAGCACATAACCAGCTCTAGTTGGCATTAACTAGCCTAGACAAGCATTGAAATGTATGTTGTTTTTTTAGTTATTGATGCATTGACGGAAAGGCTATGCAAATCTAACTGCATAGGGTCGCCTCATGTTGGTGATTTTCCTGTAGTATTGATGAATTCAGCTGGCTGTTATCTGTTGTTTGTAACTGAAATTGTTAGATAAGAAGCTCTCTAGGTCACTGGTGAATATACATAAGGAGTGAAGAAGACTAGCATCCACTAAAAAGCTGCATAACAGGGCACAGGGGATGACTAACATCAGCAAATTGCGGGCGAGACGCATTTACATTAGATTAGATTACATTTTTCAGAGCTTCTTCACCCATGTTTTGCCCTACTTTTCTCTGTTATTTCTCAAAAAAGTTTCAATCAGTATCCAACTGCAATGAGACAAAGGCTTATTTTCTTGGGATGCCCATCAACATGACTCCAGGCCTGTCAAATTTCAAGACGTTTTGTGCCAAGGGAAAACCCGGAAGTGGTCAACTACCTCTGCCATATTTTTCTGTGCATTGCTGAGAAATTTCTATTGAACACTCCAATGGCATTAATAGGGCAACCTTAGGGCGACTCCAAAAAGGCTTCTGCCATCAGGGTGAACCGCTCTGTCTCAGTCCCACCTCGGCGTCTGTCACTCTGCCACCCGCCACCTTCAGTAATGGACTGGATTGACTGGATTATTCAGTGTCCACACATCCCGCACCAGCTCTAGAAATGGTAAAACAGCACCTGGACCCGGTTGAGAGGAAAGATGGATTGTTGGTAAGGACAGAACGTCCCCAGACGATCCTGGATGCTGAACACAGGTCTGGTTATTATCTCCTTCCAGCAGGTTTGGGTTGAATAGAGAGAGCTGACCTCAGCGGCCCAATGAGAAGAGTGTGCATGAAGCTCAAGTGTTTTCCAGCCCTCTGAAAATGCACCCATTGTTAACGCTTGGAAAAAACAGGACCCCCTCCATCCATGCACTAGGAGGCTTTTGTAGCTTTTAAATGACTCATAGACGAGTAGAGGATGACTCAAGTGCAGCTTTGTAATGCAAGGGGCTTTTGTGCTATGAACAAGGGGATGTGAGGAAAGCAAGTGGTGCTTGCATCGAGGAAAACCACAGCTGTGAGGCCTCCGGTGATGGTTCCTGAAAGCAATCAAATGTCTGTAGTTTATGTTCATGTTTATTAAAAGTAGAGCAGTTCTCTATGTGATTTCTGGAATCAGTTTTGACTGCGTTAATGAACACTGACGGAAGTCTTGCTGTCTGAATGTTTGGGTTTGTCAAAGAACCACAGGAGACAAATTAGTCATAGACTTGATAATTTCTGAGCTCTTGGTTGATTGCTGAGTAATATTCACTGTACTCATTAATTCTACTGTTTCGGTAACAGACACTTGTAACTCTTTATCATTTTAAATGGATAATGCACCCAGAAAGCATTTACTCACTTTTCATGTTATTATTTCTTTTGTGTAATGCAAAAGAAGATGTTTAAGCAGAGGTTTAGCAGACACGTCACAATCGGTTACGAGACAAACAAGAACTATTGACATCAAACCTGGTGCAACTTGTCTTGATGTGCATGTGCAAATGAGATTTGAGAGCTATGACTTGGGGGAAGGTTATCAGTAAATAGACTGGGGTATTGTAATATAGTGGTATTGATGATAACCGTGATATAAAAATTAAATATAGTGTTAATACTACACAAAAGATTATGTTGTAAACAATCCAGTGGCAGTAACAATTTGGTTGACACTCCAACATAGTAGGTGGCGGTATTGCACCCTAATGCTGCCACCTACAATAAAATGGCACAGTTTGTAGCTACTACTGACAGGCAAAAGCTACAAATTGTGCCATTTTAGTGTAAGTATTTGTAGGTATTATTTACTTACTTAACAAATAAGTCTATAGGTCAAATCACAAGTATTTTGCTTACTAAATACCTAAGTAACGAACCCGCACACTATCAATACTTGCTAATTCTTAAACTTTATTAAACGCAATGTTTCGGTCTACTGACCTTCATAAGGCAAAAGATGGTGAAGGTCAGTGGACCGAAACATTGTGTTTAATAAAGTTTAAGAATTAGCAAGTATTGATAGTGTGCGGGTTCGTTACTTATTTTTGATTCAACTTTTTGTTTGATTTTGTTCCCATGCACCTATCCTCGTTTCAGGTGTGCTGAGTTTACGTTGTTTGAGCTTACTAAATACCTAAACTTTGTCCAAGAGCAATCAATTTCATATATATTATTGTTCAGAGACTAAGATTCAAGTTTCCAGCTCTAAGTGAATAACATAGAAGTCAGTCTTTTTCTCACACAAACCTATTTTGGCACTGCTGGTTACCCAGCATGCGTTGCTGCTACTTGAAAAAAGCGTATTGTTTGGCAGCATCATTCAGAGATCCCAAGTCAAAATTGTTTGGTTGGTTTTAAAATGTATTTTATTTTTGAAAAATTAGCAAAACATAGCTTTCAAGCTCATCTCAGCATGAGGCTTGCAAACTCAACATGCTCAAAACACTGTTTTACAAGGTATTCTGGAGACCTTCAAGTCCTATCTGCTCGTACACATTTTGACCTCTGAATCATAATTGCTGAGATAGCACCAAAAAACACAGAGAATATTTATGGGTTAGCTAGCTAACCATTCCATCTCTGTTCGCAGAGAATGATAATCAAAGCACCCTTCAGTCATCATAGCATTTAGCCTTTTGTTGTGAATAATTCAACAAGCAATACTTTGAATATTTTGTAAATCGGTGAGCTATTTATAGGTTCAGTTGAACATGTTTTGATCATATAGATAGTGTAGTGCTTTTCAGATGCAAACCTTTTTTTTTTTTTTTTTTTAAACAGATTGCAAACATGAACCCATGAACCTCTGGATGGTAGAAATCCGACTATGAATTATTTAACACTAAGGACTCAGTAGGTTTAGAATATGAATTTCTACTCTGCTTTCTGCCCGTTTATTCTAATGACACTTGTATAAACTGAACGTTGAACATTAACAAATTTATCAATATTCAATAACACTCAATATTGCTGTAGAGTCTGCCAGCTGTATGACCTTAGTTGCTTTTCCCCCCATGCATTTAAAAACATTAAAATTGATACAAGAGCACCAAAGTTATTATTCTTTGAAAATTGTCCTCTCCAGTGAGCTGTTAACTTGAGAACCCCATTGATTGGATCATTGAGTCACTGAACTGGATCAGATATGTGAATGAACTGTTCGGAACTTATTTTACAACTAAATGAACCAATTCATAGAAAATGTTCACATATTAGCCAAAGAAATATACAGTATGTTCACAAATTAGCTGGAATCTTACTGGGACTGGACGACAGTAACCATGTTTTAGCTTTGTGAATATCCATATCAGCACAAATTAGTTTGTTCAGTTTATTTGATCTGTGGCTCCTTTGGAGTATAAACACTGTGATTTTCTCAATGTGATTTTGATGAGAAAGGCCATACTCTGTTTTATGATTAACCGTTAACTGGCATAAAATGACTGAAATGTGCATCCGTGTGTCTGTTACAAGTTGCAGTCTTACACCCTCGGACTGATCCAGCACTTGACCCTCATTTACAGACATTACCATTATTCTGAGTTGCTGAATTATTCATAAACACGCAGTGAAAGGAAACACGTTGGTGGTAATTGCTAAATGTAGGTTCAGAGACTAAAGTGAGACAGTCGCACAGGATTACAGTTTTTAGTATTATTATTTTAGTTGTTTTAGTTTTTTATATGGCTAGGCTATACATATATGAATGCATTTCTACGTATATACAGTATGATTAAAGGTGGATGTTTCTCTTTTAGCCATGGTACATTATTACATTCGGCTAGCCAGTGTGAATGTGTGCATGTGTATGTGAAAACCTGTAAATTGCTTACAGAAACTGACACACAGGATGCATTATATGTAAAAAGGGAGATAAAAATGCTTTACATGACACAAGGTGAGAGACCGTTTGATTGAGATGCAGAGGAATGAATACAGTAGAATTGTGCCGGTGGCAGAGATTCTCTGGAGATTATGCAGTACGTGTTATAGACCTGCCTTCTCAAAAACACAATGCATCATAACCACATGGATGAGGAGAGACAGTGTTTGAACAGTTAGACATTGTTTTTACGTTACTTTGTGTGTCTAGAGGAAACCCGCAACCTCTGTTTGTTGGTGACAGTCTGGGCAATGTAGCTAAACTAATCTCAGTATTAATGTATTAGCTCTGACATGGTTTTTTTCTTCAAAGAGAGGAATTGTAATTTGGACCAATTGTTGGACTATTGTTGCCATGTAGATTAAAAATATTTAATGCAAGGAAAATAGCAAAATTTAGTAAATATCCAGTTTAAAAAATAACGAAGGCTGTTCAACCCTGTTTGATTGACTGACAAAAAAGATACTATAGTGAACAATATTAGGATCTAAACAACATTGGATCCCATTAAATTTCATTGTATGGACAAACAACAACAAATATAAGTAAATAAATAAAACCTGAGACAATTTTCAAAATATCTTTGTGTTCCACAGAAGTCATATAGGTATGGAGCAACAGAAAGGTGAGTAAATTATGACAGATTTTTCATTTTTTTGGTGAACCATCACTTTAAATCTATTACCTAGCCCTTGTGGTGGTATAATTTATCTGTACACACATCTAACAATAAACTTTCAAACTCAAAGGGTTAGTTCACCAAAAAACTGAATATTTCTTTCATCAATAGCTGCTTTTCCACTGACGGGCCAGTGTGAGCCAGGGCTAACAACGAGCCGGCTCTTTGTTAGAAAATCAAGCTGAGTTTCCACTGTCAGACCAGTGCCTCCCTGAAGCAAACATCACACAACCCCACCATTTCACCAGCGAGGGGAAAATGAATAAAAATGAACTATATCGCAAAACGAACTTGACAGAAGCTGACGTTTGGTTCTTACATAAAGACTTCAAAGAAAGACTCCAGCGTTGATATTTTATGTACCAATGTTTTACAATAAAAAAAAGTAATGTATTAATTTGTGTCAGCAGTGCACTTCAGTGATGCTAAATCAAACTAATATTTATCATTATTTCACATAAAAAGAGAACACATACTTGTTCAGTCACAGCTGCTCTGTTTATTTGTGGTGACAGGAATGCACAAAACAACTCCATTGGGGCTTTTAAGTCCAAATATGTACACATATAAAACTGATAAACCCTCGTATGTTTACGTCAAATTTCTTTAGAAAGAATGAGCGTTTATATAAATTTTCTCCAATGTATGCTGTCTCCCGTCTCACTATACTGTTATCGTTTCAGCAAAAGCAACAGAGGGAGCTCTCAGACAGAAAGCTGGAATTATATGAGCTAAACGAAGTATATAAAATTGATGACATATGTGGATGCAGAAGTCCAGTGTCAACAAAGACACCTTCGTGTTTCGAATACAAGGCCCTGTTTACACCTGGTATTAAGATGCGTTTTAGACGATCTGATCACAAGTGGACGTAAAGACGGGGCGTGAAACGTTTTGAGCTTGTCCACTTTTTTTGACAGTATTTAAATTTTTGGTGAACTATCGCTTTAAACAGACAACATGCCAAGATAAAACACTTATTATTTCATTGTTGAGAGTAGGGCTGTGCGATATGGACAAAAAAAACCTATCGCGATTTCTTTGATCAATTTTGCGATTTCGATTTTAATCACGATTTTGACACACACAGACATGCTTTACAGTCATTAATGCATTCAGTGTGAATTTGAAACATGTTTACAAAAGAAAACCAATTAGAGCTTTATCAAAAAGCTGTAACATGTCTCTAGAACAGACATAAGGCAAAATAATCACTAAGTAAAGGTGTAACAAAATGTAGAATAGACATATGGCAGAAAAAAATAAAATCCCGTATCCAGGGATTTTTTCTTTTTGCCATGCATTTACATTGTGATTCTCTTTTATCACAGCACAGTAATACAATCTTTCATAGACATTTTCACATTGAAACTCAATAAATATAACTTTGTTTAACTACCACCACGAGTGCCATCTATTATTGCCTTGTTTATCTAAAAGTGCACTTTTCCTTGTTTTAAATCTAGCCAAAAAGCCATGTGTTGACTGTGAAACAGTAGACTTTAATTGTATGCATTTATGGTGTAATTACTAAATTTCTGTGTCAATCCATGTTCATTTTTACCGCGAATAATGCGCTGTCACTTTAATTCAGCGCGTGCAGCACATCAGAAATAGATTCCGTGCGGAAACGATCACAGCATGACTGCTGCAGACGCACCGCTCCTGGAGAGCACTACCGGACCGCAATCGCGTGCAGTGTGAACGCTCTGATCCGAGTGTATGAACCTGGCGTTACGTTTGTATGCCCGCCCGGTCTGTTCTGTTCTCGTGCTCCATTTAGGCGCCCTGCATTCTGATTGGTTCGGATACCATACTACGGGAGGTCGGGGGCGTGGAAAATCGTGCTATAAAGCGATTTAGAAATCGCGCACGCTCAAATCGCGATTTTATGACGATTTTGATTAATCGCACAGCCCTTGTTGAGAGTCAGCTTGGCTTCTTGTGTCCCAATTAAATGTATCCTCATTGCCACAAGAGATAAAATTAGGCTGTTACTCCTTGAAGATGTTGAGTACAGGATCATTAGAGCCCATCCTGACAGCGTTTAAATCTCTTGCATTCACTTGATACCCCTGGAGTCATGTTCACCATGACCAAACTGGTGGCACAGTGGCATGAGTTTCTTCCTGTCGAATAACAGGACACTTTTTTTTTTCACTCTTCTGAAATGCCTGTTCTCCTCGGGCTCTGAGGTCCAGTATTAAAGTGGTGGTGCGTGACACTGAAGCTGTTGCCACTTGCTAAACCTGTAAAGCGTGACCGTGATTAAAGAGGCTGTGCGGTAATGTCATTTTCTCTGTATCGCATTCACAGGCCACACAGGCATTAGATCAAACTGCTTTATTTAACTGTGAACACTGGCTGGAAAGAGGCTGTCAGTTCGGCCATTTGATTTGTGTTTAGCCAAATAAAATGCAAATTCTGTGATCATTTGTGATCATGTAACTCATGTCATCCATATGACTTTCTTTCTTCTGTGGAACACAAAAGGAGGTATTTTGAATAACTTTACCATGCTTTAAGGTGTTTTCAGTTTTATTTGTGATATATAAATTTATTCATTTATAATGACAATGCTCATGTTTTGTCAATGCTCTGTCCAATAACAATCCTAGCACTAGAGTAGCAAACTTTTGCTATGGTTACATCCTAATGTATACTAAAGTAAAAGTAAAGTTAATGTAGTTCTGAGAAAACTTCCAGCATCATTTGTTTGCCACTTGGTTTGATATTTTATATCTGATGCAATGAAATTGAGAATTTTTTATGCGTGACTTAAATATCCAAGTGCACCACTTGAAGTTGAAGTTATCAGTTGAAGTTATCAAATCCTTTGGTTCAGTATTGCAGCCACAAAAGGCCTTTTAGACGCAAGTGTGTTGTACATATTCTGTATTTACCCACATGGCCAGCTAAACTACAAGCAATCCTTTCGTACAGCTAGTACTTCAAATGATTGACTCTATTTGTCACCACAAAATTGAGATCTCAATTTTGCAGTTTCTGAATGGAAGATAAATAGACCTTTCTGGATAATTGAAGCCATATTTTCAGTGTGAACAAGTGCACTTGCATGGATATGAAACCAATGATTGTGTGAACAATTGGTTTGACTTGAGTTGCATAGTACTTTGAAACCAATACGATTCTGGCACCCAACATCACAACAAGATGATATTTTAAGGTCCTTATGTAGCCGAACCTGCGCTGGTTTGAATGGGCTGCCTCCAGTTTCCCCTTTGTTTTGCTGCCTCCAGCTAGCGCTGTGACGTCGGCTGACCCTAGTTACCTGTGGTTGGCCTGGCCGTGCGTCACTCAGAAAACAACAGGCCAATCAGAAGAGAGGCTCATGGATATTAATTAGACAGGACAAAATCGACCTGTTCTCACCAGAGCTCCTGAGAAAGGAGCTGTAAAAATATATTGAGATGGTTTTTGGTACTTATACCGCAAATATATATTCTTAAGGACATCAAAACCTAAAATAAAACTCCAGAAAGGTGTAAAATATGGGACCTTTAAAGTGCAGTCTCCTCATTTGCCAAGACTTTTGCCAAGTCTTTCTTTAGCATGCTACTGTCTTGTTAAACTTGCATATATATCCAATTAGGTTTTGAATGGCTTGAGATCTTCCAGGTCGTTCAGTCACATCAGTTGCAAGGGAAGTTCAGTTTCGGATTTACAGAGTGTACAGAAGACCTTAGTGTGACGATTACCCAAGGGGGCTAAGCCAATCAGTGTACAACTCCTCTCTCCATTTCACTCTATTGCTTTTAACGCATTGAGTGAGGAGAAGTGGTCATTCAAAAACAAGACTCTATTAGATTAGAATAAATGAATAATATTTCCATAATTCGCTGTGTGTTGAAGGTTTACTTGCTGAGCTCTTGATTGAGCACTTGAGTTGGCCCACTGTTCTGTGGTTTCTCATAAACCTCTGAATTCGTGCAGAACTCTCTCATGTCTTATTATGGTTTTATTATAAATCAGAATCTTCAAAGTCATTCATCTTCAGCAGGAGTATATTAGTTACTTTTGAAAACATTCCCTTTTATCATAGAATATTTAGTTCTATACTAATTTGCACCATATTAAAGTGAAGTGCAATGTATTTTTCACTGTCACTGTCCCTGGAGGGACTTGTTTTTATGTGGGGGCCTTTATTACATTTATTTATTTATTTACCATTTTATTCCCAGTGCAGATGTTCATGAGCATAACATCACCTCTTTTGAGGCAGGGCCTTGTCTCTTGGTTTGCAATGACCCACAGGCTTGCAATACCATATATGTCTTTTGTGTTTTTAACATAGCAAGATGGAATACCGGATTCAGGCTTACCGAGCTTTTCACCACATTCCCTTAAGGAATTCTGCACTCCCATCTCCATGCACACATCTGCCAAACTACCTTGACATGTGTTCTCAGTTCCACCCTTGCAACCGCATTCATTTAGTCCCACCGGTTGCCTCCTGTCAGTTCTGCTAAATGGAAGTCCTCCTGCATCTCTGAGGATGAACAATGTGGGGCTCAGACTTTTGAGCGAATATATGGATGACTTGCAGTAGGGGTCTGGTCTAACACATTCGTAAAGAAGAAAAGAACAACGTGTTCCCAATAGGGCTGAACGATTAATTGCATTTGCGATAATATCGCGATATAAAAAAAACAAAAATTTTCAATCGCAGACGCTGCGATTACACTCGGTCACGCAACACGCGAGAGTAAAGAGGTGTGTTCGACTTGAAGATGGATCGGTGCATGACATCAAAGTATGGCGAGAGAAAGCATAAGGAGACGTCCGCTCTCTACTAGCTCTCGCAGTACTTTGATGACACACACCGTTCGGTCTAAGCAGCGCTGCTTCAAGTCGAACACATCTAAGCAGTCTTCAGAGGAAGCATCAAGTTGGTACGCTACAGTGTTGCCAAGTCCGCGGTTTGGGGAACTCCTCCAAAAAACTTGTATTTTACCCCCTGCTACATGATTTTTACCGGTGGACCCCCCTCGAAACGCGATTGGGCTAGTTTTGTGTAGCAATTGGGCGGGTTTTGTTGTGAAAACCTGGCAACCCTGGCACACTACATGCAGAAATGTTTTAAAGCGTATATAATGAAGGCTACTTAAAAACGGCACATTGAAATTACTCAAGCGGTAACAGTGTTACGGTGCATTTCATTACTGAAGACTTCGACCTTAAGATAATATATATAATAAGGTAATATATATTCTTATTTATTTATTTAAAGTCTGTCTAAAGCAGTGGTTCTCAAAGTGTGGGGCGCGGGCCATCAGCAGAAAAATAAAATAAATAATACAGTAAACAGCCAAAGGACGTAACTTAGAATGGGAAATGGATCGGTTTGTGAAAGGGAAGAGAAAAGTCATAGATGAAGTCGCACAGACCCAGGCAGGTGCTGGTCATTCAAAAGCTAAATGCAGAAAATATGATGAGGCATATCTTGCTCTCGGCTTCACTCACCGTGTCTATACCGGACGCTACATTTGTTGCGTCGCGCCGCAACAGCTCTACACTGGACGCGACAAAGCGGCCGTTGCAAATCATTTTAACTTTGTGTCAGTACGTCATAAATAGAACAAGGCACCAGTTTAATGTCGGGTTTTGTGTGTCGCGCCGCGCTATCCAGTGTACACTGATTATAATGGGTTCTACTGTATTTTGCCGCTCGCGTCCGGTGTAGACACGGTGTTTAATGTTGTTGGTGAGGAGGAAAGCCTGTGTGTGTCCTATGCCTTAGCGGGCAGCATGAAACCCACAAAAGATAAATAAATAAATAACAGAGAGAGAGAATAATAATAATAACAGTTATTCTCTCTCTATGCTATTTTTCAATGTTTTAAGTGATGCAGGTGTTTTTTTTCCCTGTAGGTTTTTTTAAATTAAAAAAAGCATACATTTTTCATAATAGTAGTCTGAGGTGGGATGGGGATTCGGGGAAAGGGGGGGTCAGATTTTTTTTTATAGGTTTAAAGGGGAGCACGACCAAAAAAGTTTGAGAACCACTGGTCTAAAGTTAACAGACAGTGTTTAAAAAGTGCAGTGCACATGTGTACATATGTTTATTACAGTGACTTTGAATTACCTAAAGTAGTGTGGTAAAGGAACAGATTTGTTTTTATATTTCTACAATCTACTTTAGTTTGTGTGATTTGTTACTGACTTTCATATTAATGTTTACACCAGGCTTATTTGTCAGTGCTTTATGTTGTCATAATTATTACATGCTTACAAGGTTGGAAGTTCAACAAATCAGTCAATATACTGTGATTGTAGTTGTTAAATAAAAATGTCATTTCAATTTTATTTCAATTCATGCATCACCTAATTTCATCGTAACATATATAGACCTGGCCTACAGAAAATAACATTTATGTTTAATCTATCTAATATTTTGTTGGTCAAACTGTACTATGATTTATAGCTTGTCTTTGTTGAATAATACAGAACATAAAGAGCTTTAAAAAATAATTGCATATTAAATCGCAATCGCAATATTGGTAAAAAAAAATCGCAATTTGATTTTCCAAAATCGTTCAGCCCTAGTTCCCAATGAATTTATGAGGATATTTTGGGAAATATTGTGCACTGTAAAAAAATAGCAATTACATTTTATCCAACATATGGAGCTTTTTGAGTCACAGATACTCAGAAATGTGAATTACATAGAATCATAAAAACACATTCTGTCAACAATATTCTTCCAAATTGAACAATTCATATTGAACCAAGTGGGCTCCCAGCATGCATTGCTCCATAACATTATGTGGTTAGTATCATTGATTGATTGTTGTGCTGCTTTTTTATTAATGTAGAAATAATCTGAATTAACATATACTGTAAATAAATACAGAGTTCTGGCATGAAACTCTAGATGCTTCAGCTTGCTTCAGAAACCATCCACCTTCCCAAACTCCACCTGTATAGATCTGCTACGAGGTGATTCATGTATGCTAAATGGGGGTTATTTCATGTATGTTATATTTGCAGCAGCAATATTTCTTACATGCTCACAGCAGCATGTTGTGGATGTATTGGCAGTAGCAAGTCTCGGTACTTGCTCTGCTGCAGCAGCAGCAGCAGCGTAGCAGAACTGTTCCACCAAGACCAAACACATTAACATTGTCTTGTACCATGCCAATCATTACAATGCCAATCCCTCCTAGAGTTGTCATGACAGAAATACAAAGACCAATATAAGGACCTGAATTTTTATGCAAAATTATGGAAAAAGTGATATATGATTGTATCAGCATATTTGAATGTTTTTGAGAGTATTTCATATGTTTCAGCTTTTTCTTTTGTAGGAGTGCCTCTGGGGGTTGCTTTTGGGCCATATAATTTTTTTTAGACATTATGAGCTACCAGGGTTGTCATCTCTTTAAAAAAAATGTAGTTTATACCATGTTTTGATGCAATAATGTTAGAAAAAGTGCAGAATTATCATAAATTAATGATCAGCACAGCACTCGTTTTGAAAAATCAATGTGTGTTGGCAGATAGCAGCATTTAAAACCACAATATAATATTTACAACAAAATTGTTGATTGAATCTTGTGGTTATTTTGACTTTTCTTTGTCACGTTACCCTGTGCCTGTGGTGGCTTTGTATTCAAAGAAAACAGACATCCTGGCAAGATCAATATGTGCTCCTTTACTGAGAGACATGGCCAACATATTGCATTCTTTGTGCTGTCTGTTATTTCTCTAGCATGCTTCATATTCCTATAGGAGGAAACAGTTTGATAGACTTGAGGTATTTTCAGGTCTACTTTTAATTCAGTGACAGCATGATTTCTCAATAGACTTTGACATAAAACAGCTCCACCTGTGTATAGTCCCACTGGCTGAGTCTTTATCTTTCTTGCAAAGAGAGAAGTGAGGAAAGAAGCACTTCAGAGTGACACTAATTCATTCCTGTGTGTGTTCTTCCTATTTTACACACTTTGCACACTTTTTACACACTTTCCCTATTTTACTCACTTTCCCAGCAGAGGTTCTGCCTGTTCAGATTGCCATTAAACACTCAGTAGCTTGCATAGGATGGATTTATTGTGCAAAGCAATATACTTGACCATAGTATAATTTTTATCCCACAGAAAATTCCAAAACATAAAAATGTTATGCTCTGCAGATGTTCTTTTAAAAATGCACCGAGGGTTCTGCATTGGTGCTAGTGACATAAAGTAGGGCCTATAGGAGCTACTGTGTTCATAGGAACTTCTGTTGAAATCTAGACTGGGTTATTTCTGGATCCTATTTCCCCTCTCTTTCTCTTTCTCTCTACATGCAACTACTCTTCAAGTGAAGAAAATAAAGGCAAAAACACTTTTTAAACCATTTTATCATCAACATCATTAAAGGGTTAGTTCACCCAAAAATGAAAATTCTGTCATTAATTACTCACCCTCATGTCGTTCCCCACCCCTAAGACCTTCGTTCATCTTCAGAACGCAAATTAAGATATTTTCGATCAAATCCGATGGCTCAAAGAGGCCTCCATTGACAGCAATGCCACCCAAACTCTCAAGATCCATAAAGGTAATAAAGACGTCGTTAAAACAGTCGACGTGACTAGAGTGGTTCTACAATAATTTTATGAAGCGACGAGAATACTTTTTGTGCGCAAAAACAAAACAAAAATAACGACTTTATTCAACAACCTCTTCTCTTCTGTCATTCTCATACGTTGTTTACGTCCAGTGCTTCCAGGTTCTACGTCAGAATGCTGGCTCATTATTGGACGGCTCCTGCATCAGCATTACGCGCATGCATCGCGCTGCTCACATGTGCAGCTTTGGCCAATAATGAGCTGCCGTTCGGACGTAGAACACGAAAGCCTTCACTGTGCTTACTGCATTAACCACGTAAGGATAATGACAGGGAAGAGAAGAGATTGCTAAATAAAGTTATTATTTTAGTTTTGTTTTTGCGGTGTAAATCAATGGCAAATACATGGGGACCTTCCTTTGGGCTGCACCCCTCTCACGACAACTATGACACACTGAAACCCAAACTGTTTTTGCACTCTGGGTGGCGTTGCTGTCAATGGAGGCCTCTCTGAGCCATCGGATTTGATCAAAAATATCTTAATTTGTGTTCTGAAGATGAATGAAGGTCTTAGGGGTGTGGAACGACATGAGGGTGAGTCATTAATGACAGAATTTTCATTTTTGAGAAATAAAGATTACGCAGACCAAGGCGGCAGACAGCACTCCCTGTTTGTTTTCTTTATTTTATAAATGCACAAAGTTCTGTTGTTATTATCTGTGTATACAAATAAAAGTAGACCCTTTACAGATTCGATTGATGTATTGCTCTTATCTGTAAGATCAAAACTGAAAGTGTAATTTAAGTTATTTTCGGTGTGATCAGGAGAAGATGCCTCAAAACGCGTATCCGCGTTAATCGACCTCAGAGGGTTAAACACTCAGTAGCTTGCATAGGATGGATTTATTGTGCATACTTGACCACTTGACCATAGTATAATTTTTATCCCACAGAAAATTCCAAAACATAAAAATGTTATGCTCTGCAGATGTAAATGCACCGATGCACCGAGGGTTCTGCATTGGTGCTAGTGACATAAAGTAGGGCCTATAGGAGCTACTGTGTTCATAGGAACTTCTGTTGAAATCTAGACTGGGTTATTTCTGGATCCTATTTCCCCTCTCTTTCTCTTTCTCTTTCTCTCTACATGCAACTACTCTTCAAGTGAAGAAAATAAAGGCAAAAACACTTTTTAAACCATTTTATCATCAACATCATTAAAGGGTTAGTTCACCCAAAAATGAAAATTCTGTCATTAATTACTCACCCTCATGTCGTTCCCCACCCCTAAGACCTTCGTTCATCTTCAGAACGCAAATTAAGATATTTTCGATCAAATCCGATGGCTCAAAGAGGCCTCCATTGACAGCAATGCCACCCAAACTCTCAAGATCCATAAAGGTAATAAAGACGTCGTTAAAACAGTCGACGTGACTAGAGTGGTTCTACAATAATTTTATGAAGCGACGAGAATACTTTTTGTGCGCAAAAACAAAACTAAAATAATGACTTTATTCAACAACCTCTTCTCTTCTGTCATTCTCATACGTTGTTTACGTCCAGTGCTTCCAGGTTCTACGTCAGAATGCTGGCTCATTATTGGACGGCTCCTGCATCAGCATTACGCGCATGCATCGCGCTGCTCACATGTGCAGCTTTGGCCAATAATGAGCTGCCGTTCGGACGTAGAACACGAAAGCCTTCACTGTGCTTACTGCATTAACCACGTAAGGATAATGACAGGGAAGAGAAGAGATTGCTAAATAAAGTTATTATTTTAGTTTTGTTTTTGCGGTGTAAATCAATGGCAAATACATGGGGACCTTCCTTTGGGCTGCACCCCTCTCACGACAACTATGACACACTGAAACCCAAACTGTTTTTGCACTCTGGGTGGCGTTGCTGTCAATGGAGGCCTCTCTGAGCCATCGGATTTGATCAAAAATATCTTAATTTGTGTTCTGAAGATGAATGAAGGTCTTAGGGGTGTGGAACGACATGAGGGTGAGTCATTAATGACAGAATTTTCATTTTTGAGTGAACTAACCCTTTAATGCCATTGTTATGATGTAGTGGCTGGTGACATGTTGATGGCAGATGTAGGTTTGAATCTAACCCCATTAATTTTCTGTTGCGTCTCTATACATAAAAAGTGACAAAAAGCCAACAAATAGAAACAAATATGGGTAAATTAGTTTTTGTGAAAGAAATAGATAATATGCTACAACCAGTAAGCCTAAATTGCCACTCTTATTAAAAATGATACAATAAAGCTGAGATGTTCAAGGTTAAGTTCAATAACCTCTGTAGTATAGCTTAACATCTTCATGAGTTTTGCTATCCACCATTTGATGAGATTTGGCCATAATTAACAGCATGTCAGCCCTGCCTCCCACAGTGGCCTAATGATCCTCTATAATTAGCATCAGTTTTCAGTGTGTCAGAGTTGTCGTGAGAGGGGTGCAGCCCACAGGAAGGTCCCCATGTATTTGCCGTTGATTTAGCCTTTCCATTTTGTTGCTTTCTCTATTCAGTCCCTCTCATACTGTGAGGAGAGTGTAAGATAAATGTGGCAGCATTCTGAATATGTTCTAGTGAGGGTCTTGATCTGAGATCAGTGTTCATGGCAGGAACTTTGTGTAGAGTAATAATAAATATAAATAAATAAATAAAGATGGTTTTAAAACAGACCTTCCTTTACACATTTCATAGGATTCAACCTTGTTTACTTAAAACTGTCTCAGCAATTTTTTGCAGATTTGAAGGTGATGCAGTGCATTGTTGCTTTTCTGTCATTTTTAGGTAAAATAACTTATAAATTAGGGCTGTGTATTGCCAACAAAGTCACGATACGATACATATCCTGATACAGAGGCCACGGTACGATGCGTATCACGATACGGGACTGCACAAATTTTCACCTCAGCAGAATTTAGTAAAACAGCTGTTTATTAAACACTCATAGGGCCATGACTAACTATAGGCAGAGCAGGCAGTTGACCTCTGCGTTATGAACGGCCTCCATAACTGTACCACAGTATAACAATATAGGTAATGTCATAGGTTTCATGTTAACGTTGGGCACTCCCCACCAGGTACAATATTCTGATTGTTTGCTTCTTGTTTTTAAGCCCATAAATAATAATGTATTCGTTCTAATATATATTGTAATGTACTAATTCTATTACATTAATAAAATCACCTTACATTGTTGGTAGGTTATCATTGCACAAATGAACACTCTGTTTAAACAAATAAAAACAAAAATTAGAAGCGTTCTTAACTAATGCCTTGTCTTCACTGTAGCTCACACGCACACATTCAGCCACTCAAACAGATCACATTGTGTGCGCACACAGACATTCAGCAACACAGAAACTTTAGCACGTCCCCGCAATTTTATCAATAATAGAGCTTCACCGCTGAAGAGCTACATTATCTTTCTCAGCAAAGAGTCGGTAACATCATTTCTGAAGCAATTAAAGCCACAGCTTCACTGTTACTAGAGAAACGCTGCAAAAATGGAGGCAAATCTTAAATACACCGTCTCTCTCTCTCTTGCTCTCTTGTAAATGAACACTTGATGAATTACACTTTTCTGAGAATAGAATATCAAAGTAGAGATCACTAAACTGCAAGCTTACCTGTGTTTTCAGAGAGCCAGCACTTTTATCCACAGCGGAGAGCACGTGCACATGGTTGCCATGTTGACAAAAATAAGTAACACACTTATCAGATAATTACGACTTTTTATATCAGGCAACCCTGTTGGGTTCCTCTGCGGCCAGATAAATGCTGTTCTTGTATTCAAATAAAGTGCTGTCCAACTGCTGCGCACGTGCTGCGATATCGATACTGAAACAGCTGTATCGATACCCATATCATCAAATACCTGTGACGATACATCGTCGTATCGATGTATCGAACACAGCCCTATTATAAATGGTGAAATATTTTTGCAGAACTGTCCACTATGATTAATTGTAGTGCACCTATTAAAAAGTTCTTTAGTAATGTTTAGGTGTATTTCTTATTTTTAAGCTTGTTTAGCTGTTAGGAGTGACTCTGGGAACACTCTTGGGCCACATTACATTTTAGACATTATGAAGTATACCGACAAGTATCTCTAAAAACCACTTTATCCTTGTTAGTGTTCCCTTTGACTTTGGTGGTGTTTATTGTGCATTGCATGTTCTCTATTTTAAGTATGACAGTCAACAGTCTGTATCAGTCAGCTTCGTTAGACTCGCTGTCATTAGTGCTTTCATCTGTGGTAATTAATGCACCTTCCATTCTCCAGACCTCAACACGCGGCTGCACCTACTTTGAAGATGTTTTTTTTTTTGTTTTTTTTGCTTTATGCTTCAACAAAAAAAGAGACACAGCATATGGGTTGCTATTAAAAAGCAGTTTCCATGGAAACCACCAAATTTGATGCTTGGATCTAAATAATTACCTTAACAGAGGTTGTTGCATGCGGTTGTGTCACTGTGTCTTGCATTTAAGGAGCTGTTTTGCACGTTGTTTACTTTCTGCGATTCCTTACTAAAACTGTTAAGAAAATTAACCAAATGTGTTTTTAACATTGTGCCTAGAGCCATCACTTGAAGAAACAGCAGAAAGTTTAATTTAATTTGACTGGGTGTGAAGAGTTTTGAAAGTCAGTGACGTTAACTGTGCCAGGAAAACATTTACGTCTTAACAACAGTAGAAAAGTCGTATGTACCATAAACGTGATCATGGGCAGCATGCTTCTCTTGTAATGTTCACTTTATCCACAATGCAGAATGTAACATCAGATACATAAAAATACATGTAGATTTTATTATGATGTATAGATGTAGATTAAAGAATGTCATGGTTTACTATGGCAACAAAACATGGAATTTTTGAATATGCCGTGGTGTAAATGACGTAGGAGAAATGACTAGAAGAAATCTCTTTTTAGATGCACAGAACACCTTGTTGAATGAGGGGACAATATTAACCATTCAGCTATATCCAAAAGTTTATTTGCAGTTAGAATTGTGGTCATTATAAATTGTGTAGTTTCAGTAATTCTCTCTCTTTGGATTTCATCAATTCATTGTGTAGATGCAGAAATCTGAAACTAATATTTTAACCACCAAATTTAAGAAACAGTGCTCTGTTAATAAAACCCTGACATTGAGTTTGCCTGAATCAACTGTTAATTTTTCTGTCAAAATGGTTATCCAGCTTATTAAAAATTAGTTCGTAACATCCCTCTGCGATATACAGGACATTACTGTTCAATAGTTTGGTGCCAGTATTTTTTTTTAAAGAAATTAATACTTTTATTCTAAAAAAGAAAGCATTAAATTGGTCAAAAGTGTCAGTAAAGACATTTTTAATGTTCCAGAAGATTTCTGTTTTTAAATAAATGCTTTTCTTTTGAACTTTCTATTTATCAAAGAATCCTGAAAAAAGTGTCACGGTTTCATATGTCCACAAAAATATTAAGTAGCACAAGTGTTTTCAACGTTGATAATAATAAAAATAGTTTCTTGAGCCGCAAATCAGCATATTAGAATGATTTCTGAAGAATCATGTGACACTGAAGGCTGGAGTAATGACATCACAGGAATAACAGGAATAAATTATATTTGATAATCAAATCAAATAGAAAACAATGGAAATTGTAATAATATTTCACAGTATTCCTGTTTTTACTGTTTTTTTATATTAAATAAATGCAACCTTCATGAAGATAAGAGAATTCTTTTAAAAACATTAAAAATATTACCAGTCCAAACATTGAACAGTAGTGACCTTTGGGGACAAAGTGATTGCTGATGTTTGCAGAATTGTATTTGACTTTTGAGAGATCTGATGAGTTTAATAACCTTGACCAAACTTAAGTTCTGTTACTGATCAAGATTCAAGGTCATGTATATTTACAGTAAGTACCTAGATCCAGCAATGTTATCTTAAACTGCATTCACATTCTTTTTATTGTGACAACATTTTCAAGTGAAATAGAAAAACATGATAAATTATGAACAGCAGTTGCACGAACTCGAGAAATTGAGTGAATTTTGATTTCATGTCGACTTGAATAGTGATCATTTTTGCTTTACAGGCAGCGCTATTTGCTTGTAGCACAGGTAGGGGGGCTGTTTGATAATTTACCTACTACAGATCCCTCAATAAGATGTGAAGTTCAGAAGGACTCCCTGATTAGTCATTTACAGCTTGATAAACTGTTTGCAACCATTTACTTAATATTCATTCTTGCTTCATTAAAAACTAAAGATGACATTTTTTGACGGGGAATAGCACAGTCTGCCTCCCAACAATTGTTCAGTTTGACACTTTTATTTTTGCCTGAGTTTCTGGTATATTACTCACACTTTGACCATGTCTAATATTAAGCTCTGAAATTTATCAGTAGACGGTCTTTGCTATAACATCAGTCAACACTTTTAATGCTTATGGAGCCATTAAATGCAGTCAGGGGCATCCATGACCAGATCAGTGCCAGTGAGGGAGATTCGTCTGATTAATGTTACCTCAAGCGTTTGCGATGCAAAATTTACTCAAATGTGACATCCATTTTAGTCCCCTGACAACCTTTGTCTTGTCCTTATGCTGCAAAGATGGTGCATGTGAAGCAACATACTGAAATAACTGAATTCACCAACTCTGGAAACCCATATTCAAAATGCAGCAACAGCTGAGAAATCGACTCCTTTGCTTGTTTTGTTAGAGATGAGCTAAATAAGTTAATTTGTACATTCATTATGAGCCAAAAAACCTAAACATATTATATCATGCATAATGTAATAGTCACAAATTATTAAATAATAAGAGTTTGTGAAATCAAGGAGAATTTTTAAAAATTAGTTTCTGGGCAGACATTCATTCTCAAGTAATTACTGTTGATCAAGAGAAATAATACAGGGGCTCTGATCAGCAGTGATGGCATATTGGCACCTGTATATTTTACAACCTATATTTTATTAACAAGTGATATAATTTTAATATATTAATCTACTTGAGATACCAAAATCTTTTTTTTTTACCTTTAAATGTACCGATAACAACCATCATAATAATACAGGCCAATACTGTTGGAGTAACATACACAACACTAAAATAACGCAATAAACATTTAGTAAATAACATCACATGTAACAAAAAACAACACTAATGTGCATTACTTTTAACAAAAAAATAATAATAAGCAAAATTATAAAAAAATATAATCACATGCATGTGTTGGGGGTAACGCATTACAAGTAACACGAGTTACGTAATCAGATTACTTTTTTCAAGTAACTAGTAAAGTAACGCATTACTTTTTAATTTACAAGAGAATATCTGAGTTACTGTTTCAAATAAGTAACGCAAGTTACTTTTTTTTCCAATTTATTGATTGACAGCTCTGGTGTTGCCGTGGTGACAGAAATCAGAAGATGTTACTGTAGTTCTAAAATAAATATTAATATGCGTTAATTCATCTCACTCACAAAAAACCCTCACAGATTCAGTATTCCTCAAAATGAATAAAAATAATGCAACTCAGAATATGACGCAAACCTGCAATAATTAAATGTTAAACAACACAAATATCCTTTATGTATTTAATCTCATTCTATTTGCTTCTGACCTCCGATGATCCAGTTCAATCGTACTAATAAGCACAAATTACTCTAGACAAACATTTGTGTGTCTTTTTTTTATTGCTGAAGTGTGTTGAAATTTCTTCTTCTGCATTCTACTGTATGGACGTAAATTTACTTTCCCTTCAGCCTGAGGCGTATTCATTTCACTTTTGGTGTGAAAAGGCTTTTATATTTGCCAAAAATAGGCTAGAACTTTTCTATTTTAAAAACAAGCAAGCAAGCCCTGTCCAGATTTAAAAAGTAACGCAAAAGTAATGTAACGCATTACTTTCCATAAAAAGTAACTAAGTAATGTAATTAGTTACTTTTTATGGAGCAACGCAATATTGTAATGCATTACTTTTAAAAGTAACTTTCCCCAACACTTATCATATGTGTCACACGGTTATTACACAAACCGTTAATTTCCTTGTATTGCTTTTTACTGTAAATTTATTGGTTATTCATAGTTTATACGTATAAAAACATCCATAAATCTGACAGTATTGCCAGTATTTTACAGTAATATATATATAATTTGATGTTACACCATTTAACTAAACTGTTTTTTTTTACTGTAGCATTTTTACAGTATTTTTCTGAAGCAGTATTTTTCTGGTGTGTGGGCTATTACACAATAAAATTAAACTTTTTAACTTTAGTCATTGTTGTGTGCTGTATGTTTTAGCTGCATCTTAAAGAATCCATTACAAAACATACAGTATGATTATAATGAAGGAATGGTATTAATTTGGCACAGAAATCTCAGGCTCCCAGTCGGCCCTCTGGCATCCTCAGGACACCTGGCCACAGCCAACTCACGAATACATCAGAGTGGTGTCATTTACCCATAATGATTTCAGCAGTACTGTTACAAAACATCTCAGCATCATTATGAAGTCAGTGCTGCCCTTACACATGCCTAGGGCTTCCCAATATAGCGGTAATGGGAAAACCTCAGGTAGATTATTGATGAGATCATACACATCTGAGCAGATATATGTAGAAGTTTGTAGTCAGAAACACTTGATGTTCCATCAACTTGCTGTTGACATTCTAACATTTTTCATTGTATGACTTGTCACGTCATTTTAACCTGACTCTTCACCTTCACATGAACCTCTGTCTTCATTAAAAAACCATAGCGGGATTTTGCTCCTTATGCGCTTGGGACTGCTAAAAGTTCAGCACTTTTATTGCCACTGCACATTTGAGGCAAAGGGACAGAACAGACCCTGAGAGAGGAGGTCGGGTGAATGTTTCACGTGTAGTTTCAGGATATTTTACAGTCCCTCTGCCCTTTTGTCTGACAGTGTCATCAATCTGAATTGTGCAGCTCCCTCGATGAAACATTCATGCTGGATTCCTCGAAGGCAGAAGTTGCTGAATTGAGAACGCTGACCTACTGGACTGATTTGAAGAAACCATAGACATTGACTGGCAAAATGATGCTCATTATGTGGCCCAAATTTGGTCTTTAGCACTGTGAATTTTATTGATGGCACTGAATATGTCTTTTTCTTCATGCTGTTTGTTGCGTTTAATAGTTGAAGACTTCCTGGCGGCATTGTGTGGGTATTTGTTTGTTTGCGAGTGTTTGCGAAGGTTTGTATACCTGTGATGTGGCGTGCAGTCTGAGTGTCGTGTCTTTGACTCCACAGAAGAATGTGATTATGTTTTTCTGGCCTGCAGAGCGTCTGCAGAAGGTTAATCCACTCAAACAGAGAAATATCAGGCCTCAAACCACAGCACTTCTCTGACAGCTTTAGACTGGAGATAGAATGTCTGTGCATTCATATGAAGCAGTATTGAGAAGATTCATTTGTTTTTTTAAAAGAAGTCTCTTATTCCAAGACTGCATTTTTTATATCAAAAATACTGTGAAATGTTTTGTATTATTCCAATTTCGAATAACTGTTTTCAATTGAAACACATTTTAAAATGTAGTTAATTTCTGTGATGGCAAAGCTGAATTTTCAGCAGCCATTATTCCAGTCTTCAGTGTCTGGAGTATGATCCTTCAGAAATCATTCTAATATGCTGATTTGCTGCTCAAGAAACATTTCTTAATATTTGTTATTCATATTTTTATTTGCTTGTTGCAGTGTTAATTTCGTCAACGAAGACGAGGACGAAAAATATTCATTAACGAACATTTTTTCTGTGACTAAGACGAGACGTTGACTAGCTAAAACTAATATCTGATGATAAAAACTATGACGAAATGTATGCCGCGTCTTCGTTAACAAGACGAGACGGGACTATAATGTTATTTGAGGACTACCAGACATTCAAAATGCGTCCTATAGGCTACTGTCCTTCAAAATGTGCGTCCCTGTCATTGGATTTCAATCGGATAAGGGGCGTTTGCATATCTAGTCTCAGTATGGCAGCCGCAGTGGATGGACAGGCTACCAAAACGCAAACTAGCGATCTGAAACAATGGCCTCAGCACCCGAAGGGGAAGGGATAAGGTGACCAGACATCCCATTTTTCCCGGGAGTCACAATTCGTTGTCGATTAACTTAAAGTTAGTGAAGGCGGGATAGGCGGAATTGCGCTGATAGAAGTGGTCTCCCTCTCGCGCACGCTCCACTTCTTCTCAGTGCTCAAATACACACACAGCAGTCCAAATGTCTATCGTGTAGAGTATCTCATGTAAATACAGTCGGTTATGGATTAAGTGAACGTCATCTACTCTCCAAAAAACCTTGTTAGACAAATTTTTGTTCCCCGTCTAAATGCATTGTTTTAATTATAGAAAGGAATAGAAAGAGTATGCTGTATTGTCCAAATCAGACCAATATGATTATTTTCAATGGGGTCATTTTAGCCCAAGCCAATATTGTCACTGATATACCATTGGATCCATAGTTTCATTTCAAAATTATGTTTGTGGTGAATATTATAATACAGCCACATCATTCTAGACTATATATATGGCAATTTTTGTAGAAATAGAGAATGGAAAGATACAAAGTGCATGCTCAGTTGTTTCTGCATGGCTTTGTCCCAGCATTCCCCTGTAGTAGAGCAGACACAGAAGATCCATATTTTAGTGAACGTTCTTAATAGCTGGCCAACCGTGACAGAGGTTTGGATGTGCGGTCCAGCCTGTGTACAGTGTCCTAACTAATAAACAAAAATGGGGAGGGAGAGAGAGAGAGAAGAAATGCATCAGTGGTACTGCGGATTTTTGTGTGCATCATATTTAAAGATACAGTTGCCCAAACTCATATGCTGCTATTTTGGCATGGAGCACACTGAAGAATCCGAATGCTTTGGCCAAGGCAAAGATTTTTCCTATTGATTTTTCCCTGTCGTATGACTTCAGAAGACTTTGATTATAGCGCTCAAATCTCATGGACTACTTTATAGGGCTTTTTTTTGTCGAGGGAAAAGTGGAAATATGCTCTAGACAGAAGAAGAAAAACAGATTAAAGTTAGAACAGTATGAAAATGTGAAGTTTCAAAAGAGCAATGGGGTGAGAAAGTGAGCTGTGATAGGATGTGCAGCAAACTCCAGGAGAAATCTAAATCTGGAGGAGCAAAGAGGTTCTAACAGGATTCCCAGCAGGAAAACAATACCTCCAAAAGCTCTAGAGATCTTCCTGATGGCACAGAAGGGAATAAACCCTCCCAAAGACAGAAGATCCATTTCTGACCATTTCTGTTAAAAACTGCTCCCTCAAAGCAACTTGGGACTTTGAAAATGATGTTGTCTAGTAGAATCAAAAACAGTGTTAAAAATAACTGGTGAATTAGTGGTTTAATGGAATCCCAAATGGAGGCATCTGTACCGCTGTGATGCTACAGAGCTCCTATGGGGCTTGACGCATGTCTGAGTGTGTGCGTTTGTGAGAAAGTGGTTTGGCATTTGCCGTATGTGATCATCAATATCTTCTCCTGTGAGTATGTGCTGATTCTTATAGTTTTTACTACAGATGGGTGTAAAGAATTACAGTTTAATGTGATGATCACTGAAGTTATAAATAGAGATGCACCGATCGGAATCGGCCGATTTTCCTCATGATCGGCCCGGATCGGTGATCGTCCGGTCAGTCTAACTTCTTTCCGATTTCGAGCCGATCTGTTTTGTTACCAGCGGCACAGGCAATAACATCAGCCGTGCATTCTCGCTATCTTCTCTCCGACGACCCCTTCTCTCTCACACGTCTCATTCGCTCCGGTTAAATAGTGCTTGTATTGCTCATTATTTTAGTCATTGCCGCAGGTTTGATCTATATTACAGTGGGTACGGAAAGTATTCAGACCCCCTTAAATTTTTCACTCTTTTGATATTTCAGTTTTTCTTTTTTAATAAATCTGCAAAAATGTCAACAATTCTGTGTTTTTCTGTCAATATGGGGTGCTGTGTGTACATTGAGGAAAAAAAATTTACTTAAATGATTTTAGCAAATGGCTGCAATATAACAAAGAGTGAAAAATTTAAGGGGGTCTGAATACTTTCCATACCCACTGTATATTACCACCACTGATCTATATTAGTGGAGCGCACAATCCGCGCTCAGTCTCCAACAGCTTGTGAGCCACAGATACCAAAATGAGTGGCTAACTGCGCTAAAACGTTCAAATACATAAAAAATTATGTCTTCAAATGCCCGTTTTGGTTAGTATCCAGTCAAACAAGTAAGTTTTTATTCAGTTAAGAAATACTACAGAAATTAAAGTAATCAAATGTAAAATAACAGTGTTATTTTACATTTGATTACTTTAATTTCTGTAGTATTTCTTAACTGAATAAAAACTTACTTAACCTGAAAAACTTGTTCATAGCTCTCTTTATTCTATTGCATTTATTTGTGCTTGTTGTTTGCAAATTTTTTTTATTTGTTCTTATTTTATTACTGAATGTTTACTTGTGTTTTTTAATGAAAATAAAACTTTGCGTTGAAGAAAAGTAGATTTTTGTTTGTATATGCTGTCAATTATAGTTCTTAGAAAGAAAATCGGAATCGGTAAAAATCGGTATCGGCAGATAACACTAACAAAAAAATTGGAAATCAAAATCGGCCAAAAAAATTGCTATTGGTGCATCTCTAGTTATAAACCGTCAGCTTACTTTATTTCAATGTTGTTGTTTTTTTCCCCAATTTTGTAACCCACAGTTTCGTATGCGTTTTCACATTTGTTTGTTTGTTTGTTTTTAACAAAAATGGAGAAACATATTGTACAAAATTTAAAAGGGTAGTTGGTCCCGAAATGAAAATTCTGTCATCATTTGTCATCTCATCCACAAGTCGTTTTAAGTCATAAGACATTTGTTCATCTTTTTGTCTCTCCAGTGAAAGTCCATTCCACACTTTTTGACATTTCAATCTTGAAACGCGCTTCAAAGAAGAACAGTTGAGCTTCCATATTTGATTTGCAATATGTATTTTTTTTTTATAAATGTTTACTGGTGAATAAAAGCCTGAATTTCTGTTCATCATGTAAAGCGTTTATATTAATTCTACTGATTCACAAGGATTTATTTTACAATCGTTTTATGAACTTTTTGGAGCATCAACGTTTTGGTGGAATAGACTTTTAATGGAGGGTCAGAAATCTCTCAGGTTTCATTGCAAATGTCTTCATTTGTGTTTTTAAGACAAACGAAGGTCTAATGAGTTCGAGTAAATGATGACAATGTCCATTTTTGGGTGAACTATCCCTTTAATCTCTCCATTATGTGCTGATCATTGAAATTATAAACAGTTGGCTAGGTTTGCTAAAACTTTTAGCTTACTCAAGCATTTTAATAGCTAAAAAATAGCCTGTTTTTCTGCTTTATTTGTTGAAAACACAAATAAAACATGCAACAAGTGATAAACCATAGTGGAGATTTGTCTTTAACCAACCGCAACAAGCAATGCTTCACTGTTATAATACTCTTATAATACATCTTCAAATAAAAATAATTTTTATTATAAATCTTTTTTTTTTTCAGAGATATTTTTTAAAAAGATTTTAAAACCCTCAGTTGCTGTTGTATATTCAAGGACTATCATTGGAAGATATTTCTTACAGATTTTCACATTGTTTTTACTAAACAGGGACACATGATACTGTATAAGGTACACAATTAAATTTAAAGGGGTCATATGATGTTGCTAAAAAGAACATTATGTTGTGTATTTGGTGTAATGCAATGTGTTTATGCAGTTTAAGGTTAAAAAAACACATTATTTTCCACATAATGTAGGTTTACGCTGATTGGCCAGCTATCCAGTGTGTTGTGATTGGCTGAATACCTCAAGCGTGTGTTCTGCTTTATTTGTTGAAAACACAAATAAAACATGCAACAAGTGATAAACCATAGTGGAGATTTGTCTTTAACCAACCGCAACAAGCAATGCTTCACTGTTATAATACTCTTATAATACATCTTCAAATAAAAATAATTTTTATTATAAATCTTTTTTTTTTTCAGAGATATTTTTAAAAAAGATTTTAAAACCCTCAGTTGCTGTTGTATATTCAAGGACTATCATTGGAAGATATTTCTTACAGATTTTCACATTGTTTGTTTTTACTAAACAGGGACACATGATACTGTATAAGGTACACAATTAAATTTAAAGGGGTCATATGACGTTGCTAAAAAGAACATTATGTTGTGTATTTGGTGTAATGCAATGTGTTTATGCAGTTTAAGGTTAAAAAAACACATTATTTTCCACATAATGTAGGTTTACGCTGATTGGCCAGCTATCCAGTGTGTTGTGATTGGCTGAATACCTCAAGCGTGTGCCGGAAATGTTACGCCCCTCACCATACTGTGATGCTATATCCCATTAGGACGAGACAAAACCAATAAAACCCATTACAAACGAGGCATTTATTGCATTCAGTGGGGACATAATTATGGATTATAATGACTTGTACTGTGTTTTTACGCGTTGCGTTGTGTATCGCGCCGCGTAAACATGAAACCATGTCTGCATTTGTGATCGGAGAAACGACAAACAACAAGCGCTACTCTACACTGCTCAAAACTCACGTTTGAATCATCAGTGGAAAATTCTTTAAATATAAAAAAAATTACTTACAGGCTGAGAGTCAGAAGCGCCAGACTGTCCTTGCAAAGTTGGAACTGCCCCACTTTATAGAACAGCCTTTGAGCACAGACCCATTGTTGGCTACTCTGCAGGTTCAGGAAACATTCCTCCATAAAATGTGTCACACAGCGTCACACACTACGTGCTAGAGTGAGTGGCGGCTGGCGGGCTAGAGTGAGGAACGGCCAGCGGTCTTGAGAACGGCGCGGCCGGCGGATTCGACGAAGGAGCGTCTGGCGGGCTTGCGGCAACCACATGTGACGACCCCGGGCTGGACTTCGCTTCGTCCACAGTTAAAGCCGATCCAGCGATCCACAGCGCGAAGCTGATGTATTTCCTCGGTGACCAGCACGGATCAGTTCCAGGCATGACGAAGCGGATGTCGTCCTCTTTTGGAAGGCCAAACAAAGTAGTTTCGCTTTCACAACGAAACACACAGCGTCCTCACAACATGGTGGCAGCAACAATACTACAGCGAGAATAAAAGTTACATTGTCTTTCTTTGCGTGAACATTTGGGCGGTGTTATGCAAATCTTCCCACACAGTGATGTAGACATGTGGGGACGTTGTTAGAACGAGATGTTTTAGGAGGGCGTGGACAAGTCTTAACTTTTATAAAGAATATCTCTTTGGGTTTGAGACTTTAGTCTTTGCAACTTTACAGATCTTCTTTATGCACCAACAGCTTGTAACACTCCAAAGAGAAAGGAAAAATTGAAATCGCGTCATATGACCCCTTTAAGTTTAACTTTAAGCATGAACTTTGCAAGCTGTGTTATAAAATTAATATCCTGATTAAAATAAAGTAACCATGAAGTATGGCTTCCTATAGGGTTTCTGTTATATCCAATAATACCTTTTAGATGCCCACTGTGGAGAGAGTTAAATATGGCGATGCTCACTTTCAAATGAAACCTGCCTAAGATGTTTTAGTATGTTTTTAGGTTCAAAACACTAAACGGATCCTCCCCTGTGCTGGAAGACCTTTAAGAAAATGCCAGAGATTCACAGTACCAGACGTTACACTAATGCAAAGTGAACACTTGCTTCAGGCCCCGACGCTCCCGCCTCTTACCTGTGTGTGTATGTTCGTGTCTGTTTGTGTCTTCTGGCTGTTTGTAAGTGCCAGTGTGTATCTGTCAGTGTACAAATCTGATTTAGCATTGCACCACTTTGCCTAATAGTAGGCATAACTCTAGGTGGCAAGACCGAGTCTGTCCTGACCTTTAAAACTTTATTGGTTTGGCGCAGTCTGGCAGGACACAGGCGACTTTCATTTACGTCTCGTCTCGTGTGACAGCAAGCCATTATCCACAGGGAACTTCGCAGTGTGTTACAATGGCTGCGACACTTTATTGCATTAGAACGCCTTCAATTTATGTTAGACTCTCATGACACGGGCCGTCCGAGTGCCAGTCGCAGTCTATGGGAGAACAAGCTGGGCAATGCAGATAAGCTTAGAGCGCGACAAGAGGCCGTTAACGCCGACAAGTAATGTGGATCAGAGTGCATGTCAAATCCACGGATTAAACAACATTGTGAATATCATCAGAAATCTTGACTATTTAATAAATGCTGGTGTGTGTGAAGTGTGTGAAGATGAGAGACACAGAAGCCAACATTTTATCTTGATCTTCTGTTCTTTTAGTGATACAAGTTTTGACTTCATAGCATGGGCTTGATTTGTTCATATTTAATGATTGTTGATAAGGTAACTGTCACTATTACTTGATTTGAAGAAATCCCTTACCGTAAATATTAAACTTGGTTTATTACATCATAAATGCACTTCATGCATACAATGACTCCAATACATCTCTTCTATGATTTATGTTGTCAAGATGAAACAAATGTCCTGATGAAGGAAAAAACAGGTCTTATTAAAAGAAAGAAATTGAGACGACCTTATAAAGTACTTTTGCGTAAACTTTTATTATTTCTTAGAAAAAAGTAAGTAGTGAAGTGCTTCACTGCTTATTAATATTTTGAAAACTTTTGTCCACCAAATCATAGTTATATGGTCCAACCAACATGCAGGAAAAAAAATCTAATAAATAAAACAGGAAATTATATCATAGAGAATTATTGTAATTCTATTACTTTATTATATTATATGGTACGTAACGTTATGTTATATTACATTATATTAATATTATAAAATGTCATGTGGTGTGACTCCAAAAAAAATTCATTAATAATGATTATGTACAATCACATTTATTCTGTGTGTAAGGAAAATGTTACTTTTTAATGCATGATTATACCACTTGACATTTTTACAGTGATTAAATTGATACGTTTGGTATAAATGTCTTTCAGTACCATTTGAAACCAGCATGAATACAAAAAGTACATTTGTAAGAACTTGGCACATGTGATTTAAACTTTTTTTTTTCTTTTTGCTATCATGGACACTTTTATTTGTCATTGACCTTAGACAATGCATAGCAAGGCTCGTGCACCATGCCCTAGCATCACGGTGGTATACGTTTTGCAGGGTAAAGACCTCCAAATGAATGTTTATCAGCATCTTGTATGATGATACATTAAACATGTTGTTTATGCAGTGTCAGGACAGTCTTTTGAATTTCATGCTTAATTTTGTAGAGAGCTCTGAACAAATGGTAATGCAATGCATGTTCTGTATGAAAGGCGTGTCTTGCTTCAGGCCCCGACGCTCCCGCCTCTTACCTGTGTGTGTATGTTCGTGTCTGTTTGTGTCTTCTGGCTGTTTGTAAGTGCCAGTGTGTATCTGTCAGTGTACAAATCTGATTTAGCATTGCACCACTTTGCCTAATAGTAGGCATAACTCTAGGTGGCAAGACCGAGTCTGTCCTGACCTTTAAAACTTTATTGGTTTGGCGCAGTCTGGCAGGACACAGGCGACTTTCATTTACGTCTCGTCTCGTGTGACAGCAAGCCATTATCCACAGGGAACTTCGCAGTGTGTTACAATGGCTGCGACACTTTATTGCATTAGAACGCCTTCAATTTATGTTAGACTCTCATGACACGGGCCGTCCGAGTGCCAGTCGCAGTCTATGGGAGAACAAGCTGGGCAATGCAGATAAGCTTAGAGCGCGACAAGAGGCCGTTAACGCCGACAAGTAATGTGGATCAGAGTGCATGTCAAATCCACGGATTAAACAACATTGTGAATATCATCAGAAATCTTGACTATTTAATAAATGCTGGTGTGTGTGAAGTGTGTGAAGATGAGAGACACAGAAGCCAACATTTTATCTTGATCTTCTGTTCTTTTAGTGATACAAGTTTTGACTTCATAGCATGGGCTTGATTTGTTCATATTTAATGATTGTTGATAAGGTAACTGTCACTATTACTTGATTTGAAGAAATCCCTTACCTTAAATATTAAACTTGGTTTATTACATCATAAATGCACTTCATGCATACAATGACTCCAATACATCTCTTCTATGATTTATGTTGTCAAGATGAAACAAATGTCCTGATGAAGGAAAAAACAGGTCTTATTAAAAGAAAGAAATTGAGACGACCTTATAAAGTACTTTTGCGTAAACTTTTATTATTTCTTAGAAAAAAGTAAGTAGTGAAGTGCTTCACTGCTTATTAATATTTTGAAAACTTTTGTCCACCAAATCATAGTTATATGGTCCAACCAACATGCAGGAAAAAAAATCAAATAAATAAAACAGGAAATTATATCATAGAGAATTATTGTAATTCTATTACTTTATTATATTATATGGTACGTAACGTTATGTTATATTACATTATATTAATATTATAAAATGTCATGTGGTGTGACTCCAAAAAAAATTCATTAATAATGATTATGTACAATCACATTTATTCTGTGTGTAAGGAAAATGTTACTTTTTAATGCATGATTATACCACTTGACATTTTTACAGTGATTAAATTTATACGTTTGGTATAAATGTCTTTCAGTACCATTTGAAACCAGCATGAATACAAAAAGTACATTTGTAAGAACTTGGCACATGTGATTTAAACTTTTTTTTTTCTTTTTGCTATCATGGACACTTTTATTTGTCATTGACCTTAGACAATGCATAGCAAGGCTCGTGCACCATGCCCTAGCATCACGGTGGTATACGTTTTGCAGGGTAAAGACCTCCAAATGAATGTTTATCAGCATCTTGTATGATGATACATTAAACATGTTTATGCAGTGTCAGGACAGTCTTTTGAATTTCATGCTTAATTTTGAGAGCTCTGAACAAATGGTAATGCAATGCATGTTCTGTATGAAAGGCGTGTTAATCGGCTGGTCTCTTTTAATTTCTACTGCTCTGGTATCTGGTACAAATACCTAAGATGGGGGATGATAATAATAATAACGGTTCAGTAATTTGTCAACAATAATTTTTTTGTTCCAAATGGTTTCTTTGAAAGGTAACACCATCTTTGGCTTCCTGGTGTACAATTGTGTAAAATCAATTGGGCAGCATTTTTCAACTTAGCTCAGTGTGAGACCCATCTGTGCCTGGTGCGAGAAGTTCTTTCTTTTTTCAAAACACTTTCTCTGCCGTCTCATTTTTCAATTGTTTTAAAGTAGAGTGTAATAAGAAAAGGCATCAGTGTGGCCTGGCATCAAGGACCCAATAAAATGGGCTGATTTTATAGAAGGGTCTCCGTAGAGACTGACTGAGAGACAGAATAAAGTGAGGGCAAAGGTCATCTGAGTGCAAATAGCCATCGTCGCACCCACTGCTCCTCTCATCCAGAAGAGAGAATTGCCTCTCCGAAAAAAAAAGGAGAAAGATATTGTTTAGAGCTCTGTCTCTCTTAATCTGGCCCACGAGATCCACTTTCCAGCAGAGTTTAGTTCTAACCCTATCAAACACACTTGAGCATGCTAACTCTGCAGCGCATTGGCCCTCTAGGGAAAGATTTGAGGAACCCTGCTCTAAAGTAAGTCAGTTGCCAGAATAGATTGCGGCTGATGAATATGAAGAATTATGAATATGCAGGAAGATGTTGCTTGCTAGTTAGGTATCTGGATTGGTAACCAGAGGTTATAGGTTCCATACCAAAAAGGCTGATACCACTGTTGTGGTGGTGTGGTTTAGTGGTTCAATTTCAGGGCTGGTAACTGGAAAGTTGCTGTTTTGATCCTTGTTCTTTTGTTCCTTGAGTGCAAGCAAGAAATTTACCAATAGCTTGATGAGCACAGTTTTCTTTGTTGTGTTCAGTGTTATTTTAGTGCTATTCATATACCGTTGAAGTCGAATACTATTATTTTAATATTTGTATTTTTTAGTTTCAGTAATTTTGTGATTTTTGTATGTTTTACAATAAAATACTATTTCAGTCTTTCTTAAAAATGAAATATTAAATGTTTAATGCAGTGTGTTGTTTCTGTGTAATTAGGCCTATTTGTGAAATTTACTAGCAATTTCTGAGTGAAAACTGTTGAAAAAGTAAATCCTACACCAGATTTTGTCCAAAGAATTCACATGTAATACCCCCCCCCCACCCCGAGTATTTCTTCTAATATTTATTTTGTATTTCAGCTTTGTTTCAATTAAAACACATTTTTTTTAATAGTTTTACTTTTATACTTTTAGTTAATTATTACAGCACTGTTCCTGTTGAAACAGAAAGTTGGGCCAGAACATTTTGATTAGCTAGCTAACTAAAAACCTCACTTGACATCTTATGCCTTTCAAAATGATTCAATTCCTGCAGCGTTCAAACAACCAATTGAGGGTGTCCAAACGAAATAAGATTACAAATAGAACCCAATACATCAATGCATTGTCAAATCATGCTTTTATGTTTGTAATGTCATGGATGCAAATTCCATCTGTCCTTGTTGTTGTGTGGCTAGGAATTAAGATTCTGCTCTACTCCGCTTTATATCTGCTCAATATGGTGCAGTAGAGCAGGAAGAGAGGAGTTGAACACGTATATCAGCCTGTGCCTGCTTTATCGACTAAATTACGCCGCCTATCGGGCCTCGCCTTTGATTAGCTCCTCTTTAAATGATCCCTGGAAGGATTTCTCACTAGTTCTGAACTGAGCTCTCCACAAGTGAAGATTCTTAAACCAATCACGACGGCTTTCTGCGCCTGCTTGTAGAGGTGATTTATGGGTACTTACACTGCTGTTCGGCCTTTTGTTTTATCGGCCTTATACAGAGAAGTTCACTGTGGTTATCTGATCTGACAGTTATTGTTTCGTTATTACAAAAATAGTGATTTTGTTGTTTCAACTAATATTTTGTTCTAAGAATTAAAGATAATTTTTTAACTGAATGTTTTGTTATAACTTTGGGTTAAATAATGTATCCACTTATTCAAGCAATAAAGAGGATTAAGTAAACTTTCAAATTTAAGTTCACTCAACTACATATAGTTTGTTATAACAATTACCTAAAAACTTTACATAGTTGCCTTAAAAGTATGCGTTAAAGTGCCCCTATTATGCCTTTTCGAATATTACCTTTCATGCAGTGTGTCATGTAGCTGTATGTGAACATAAACTATCTGCAGAGTTGTGAAGCCGACAGTGCACGATAAATAAAGTTATTGTCTATCAAAAAAAAAAAAAAGAGACGG
>NW_015505314.1:45990-50305 GCF_001515645.1 Sinocyclocheilus grahami | reverse complement strand
TCAGGAATTCGAATCTTATTCTGTTACGGCTCTACGTTACGAAGTAACACATTTGCATAATGTCTGCCCACGTTCTACGTCGCCAACTTGCCCGCCCACAAACACAGTAAAATTTCTGTGTGGTTAACATGTCGAAAAGACGCTGTATCCTACGCTGAGAAAGTAAATTTGTTTCTTTTTTTTGTCATTTATAAATTTGTTTCAAATCTTATAATTACCACAAACGTGTTAACGCTTGACACTTACCACTGAGAAACGTCCTGCTTCAGTCGTGCTTGCGAATCAGTCTCTTGTCGATCAGCCATTTCAACCGTTTCATCATCAGACTCCGGCTCGAATTGGTAAGGTACAATCGATACCATCTTTTCTATTTATTGACAAGTCTCCAGGGCTGTCATTCCGTCATGATAATGAACGTTTCGTTTCCGACACGCGCTGTACGCAGTAGACCAATCCAGAGCCAATCTCTCTACGGTTCTGGACCAATCACAAAGGACTGCGCCCATCTGACCAATCACAGCAGGGAGGGCTCACGGAAAGGAGGGGGTTAGAGAGACTGATTCTTTGAACTGCTTCGCACGAGTCGTTTACGAATCATTTAGAAATGAGGTCGAATTAAATCTATTTTTTGAGAAAACTAACATGGTTTTTCACCTTGCATGCATGTAAACCTGTTTTAGGAGACTCATAAAACAATATTAGCAACCTTAAAAATGGTATAATTGGGTCACTTTAAATAAACTGATACGTGATAGTGTTGTTGAATTGATTCAACACATTTTTTTTCCGCAAAATTGCGACAAGACGTCATACTTAATAAAATAGACTGTAGTTCCTAATATGGTGTAATATCTCATTTGTATTCCCTACCACTAGATGGCAGACATGTAGTACTTCGATTCTAGACCAAAATTACGTCACGTTCCTATTCAAAGTGTTCGAGGAAATAGTAGAGCAAGTGAGCTATCGTGTCATTGATGCGGAAGCAGTTCAGTTCATAGCGTGCGAGAAAATCGCCAAATGGCTAATAAAAAGTTGTACCGTGAAGATGTGCTGCAAATGTTATTCACTGATTCTGACTCTGAAGGGGAATATTTGCCTTTTGGAAATGACGATCGGTTGTCTAATAATCGCGCTTCTCCCGGTACATATTTGCAGCGCAATGGTGCCGCCGTGCAAGGCGAGAGTGTTCACGAAGCACAAACAAGTGATCATTTCGACCCTTTGCCCAACGGGGATGGGGGTGGCAGCGGTGGACGTGTTCGTTGTGTCCATAGGAGAGCTGTTTGCTAGAGGTAGAGGCAGCAGGGGTAGGAGAAATAGGGCTGGAAGTAGCATTAGCTCTTTGGATCCAGTCAGAGCGCTCTGGAGCCAGTGCCCTAAAGAGGTGGGAGTGGCCGCGGTGCACGGTGCAGTCAGTGTGGGGTAGGTCGGTGCGCTGTGCCATGCAATGAGAGGTACCATACTCTCAAGAACTATAAACTGTGTCACCTAGATACCTGATTGGGCAGATAGCTGGTCAACTGATCAAAAAATAGGCACATGCATTTTACTATGGCACAGTAATATAGTAATAATTTACTACTTTCTCCTGTTTTACTGTTAATTTCCTCTTTTCCTGATCATTTGGAATGAGGATAAAAAGACAAAAAAACATGCAAATAAGTTCAAACATCCATTCAATATCTATTATTTCATGAATATTACTGATGTATGTGATCAAAAAGTAGGCTACTGTTCACATGCGTTTTACTACTATATAGTATAGTAATATAGTAATAATTTAGTGCTTTCTCCTGTTTTATTGTTGGTTTCCTCTTTTCTGATCATTTGGAATGAGGATAAAAAGACAAAAAAAAACATGCCAATAAGTTCAAATATCAATTTAATATCTACTATTTCCTGAATATTATGAAATTCAAGATGACCGCCCCCTAATGACGTCATAATATGCAAATTAGACGAGTATATTTACACCCCACAAACTTTCGGTCATGCCCAATATTTTTCTAATTTACAGTAGATCTCTATCTTTAAGCCCTTTCAAGCCACAAGCTTTTGAAATCTTGATGTCAAAATCCAGCATTTTTCCAAAAATCCCTGGCGCCTAAAAGGTTAAGTTGAGGGAGCAAATACTCTAGTTCAGTCAACTTCAACAGTCAACTAGTTGAGACAGTGAACATTTTAAATGTTAAGTTTAGTAAACAAATTCAGAAATTGCAAGTTGTGTCAACTTAAAAAAAATTAATTGAAACAACTAAACTGCTAAATATATTTTTTACAGTACAAATGGCTTAGATCCCTCCTTCATTATAGGTCTATGGGATATTTTTCATCTGTTTTCTCATCCAGTAGGTGAAAATCATTAGTGCAGTTGTTCAGAAATATAGCAGCACACCTCTCTTCAAAAAGCCACTTTATTTGTGATATGTGTGATATTAATGTCCATATCGCAAACGATGGGGGATTAGTTATGTGCTGAAGTTTTAATATTTAAAGGGTTAAGGGTTTGTAATATTAATAATGGTGCTTGCTAAGTATTGCATCAGCAGATGTTAATAGCTTTTCTTCAGTGTGGTACTTATTCTTGATTTTTTTTAAAACTGTGGATCAAGCAGAATAGCAGCTTTGCACTGTCACACCCGTCCTCTGTGCTTTCTAATGACTGTCACGAGGAGGACAGAATTAGCCGCCAGCATCCATAAGAAGTGCTAAATCCCTGGACTGTAATTACCCCCCTGCAGATTTATGGACAGCTTTACATCCGATTGTCGACCCCTCTCAGGTCTGTACCCAAAGGTCAGAGTAAATCAAGCCCAGTGGTCCCCCAAGCACACAGGCCTTGGGTTCATACAGACACACGAGCCAGGGGACAGTGCTGGAGTCTGTGACACGACTCTGAGCTACTGATGGATTTAAACAGATTTTGCCTTAAACAGCCGTCCTACTGCTGAGAGAGAGATGCTTTATACAGGATGAGCGTTGTCAGGGGACCAAGTCTGCTGAGGGCCCGTGTTGCAAATTGCCTTGGATTGAAAGGAATCCAGCATGATATTTTTCAAGCAATTAAAATAAGTGATTAGAGTGTTAATTCAAAGTTGACCTTTCCTCTCATAGCATCTTGCCTGTTTAATTAAATAGTAAACTGTTGAATGCAGATCATCCCTTTAGAAAGAATATATATAGTTTCTACCACAATTGTCATTAATAAACAGTTACTTTGAGCTCATTATTCTCAGAGTGCTTTAATTGGTATTAGAATTGATGCTAACAACTTGTTTTCATGGATAAAAAAAATATTTTATGTACATGTATATATACTTACCCTATACCCTTTAGGGTGACATACAGAATTAAGTTTTTATATATTTTCATATATTACATAGTTTAAAAAATATATAGAATTTAAAATGTATTAAATCATTATATAAAATATATAATTGTTATTTTTATATATTTTTTCCAAATAAAAATATATTAGATTTTTTTATTATTTGCTATTTTTATTATTATTTTTTAAATACAAATACAGTTTATTATATTCTTTATTATATTCTCTCTGAAATGTTTTGCGATTTATTTATTTACTATGCATCCGCTGGACACCACTCTCTCGTGGAATGACAGTTAGCGGAAGCTAGAGATGTTAGGAAGGTTTATAAAGTTGTAAAAATTGATATTTTTCTTACACAAATGCATCGCGTCGCTTCAGAGAGCCTTTATTAACCCCCCGGAGCCGTGTGGACTACTTTTATAATGGATGGGTGCAATTTTTTGGGCTTCAAATTTTGGGCTACCATCCACTCCCATTATAAAGCATGGATTAACCTGGACATTATTTAATATAACTCCGATTGTATTCGTCTGAAAGAAAAATGTCATATACACCTAGGATGGCTTGAGGGTGAGTAAATCATGGGGTAATTTTCATTTTTGGGTGAACTACAGTATCCCTTTAAAACATCTCTGTCTCAGTGCTGTCACACTTGTGAGTTGTGAAGGAAAGGATGTGAAAGTAGCTGACTGCAAAGCCAAATAAAACGTGACTGAAGATCACTATTCAATGAAGTTGCTTAATTTTATAATGCCAAGAGTCCTGGCAGATATATCAAAATTAGTTTTCTATAATGCCCATCAACCATAACCTACATTTTCACTACATTTACATCTTCATCTGTATAGGAAGCGCAAGGGCTGTTACAAAGATCCATGTGTTGAATCCTTATATAGATGCTGACCTGTTTCTGTAAACAACCTTCAGAAACAAGGTTTGCTTCTCGAAGAGATGCTGGCAGATTCATATATGACCTTCTTC
>NW_015505314.1:42026-43046 GCF_001515645.1 Sinocyclocheilus grahami | reverse complement strand
GGCGGGGATGGAGATTAGATATTATCTCTGTCTCTGTCATTTTCTGTGCTGTACGTGCGTGTTAGCAGCCGAGTGAATGCAGGGTGAAGCAGCCGAGTGGAAATAAGTTGCACGTTCAAACCGTGATAAACCATCATACCGGTATATCGTTACAACCCTAGTTAGAAATGAAGGTTGATAAATGGTGACAGAATTTTAATTTGGAATTATCAAAATTTTCTGTGCCTCTGTCAGACGCTCACCTATAAAACAAAGCCTTATATAAAGCTTAACATGTACTAGTTTGCCATGGTAACACCCCAGGAGGTGAGAAGTTACCCTTTATAGCTCTGCTTTATATTACATCGATTAATAAGATATTCATGTTTTATTTTGTATTTTTTGAGTCATACTGTTGGTACATTGTTGTTTTAAGAAAGTTGCAAATAAACATTTTTAGCATACCTCTTAAAAATACTGGGTAAAAATTCAATTTGACACCTTTGCTTTGAACATTTTAACAAGTCTATCCATTTTTTTCTCTTGTCGTTGTTTAAAGCAGTGTAGAACATGTTGTAATTATGCCTGTCTCTCCTTTAGACTAACACCTCTGCACCACCACCTCTCTAATCAACACTTTTTAATTAGCGCTTTGCTAACTTATTCACAGTGACGTGTGTGCAAAACTGAACCAAGTGACTTCTGCTAGACAGCAGTGTTGTCAACATGCCCATTATGGGCATCTGCCAGCAGTGGCCCTCTGGGCCCCATGGCGCCGTCAGTGTATGGGATAACTATGGTGAGATATGTAGTTGCTTTTCGGGAGATATTCTGTCAAAGACCTCAGGCTGATTGAATCCTTGATGGCTTCTTCTCATAAAACTATGGGGAGATTAATTATGACATTTCACTGTCCTCATTAACTCTCTGGGGTCTGGGTTGGGGAGTTTGGGGCCCTTGAGAAGTTTGGACATGCCCTGACATTTGTGCTTTTTCAGTAACTTAAAGGGGTCATATGATGTTGCTAAAAAGAACATTATT
>NW_015505314.1:37530-40863 GCF_001515645.1 Sinocyclocheilus grahami | reverse complement strand
AAAGGAAAAATTGAAATCGCATCATATGACCCCTTTAAAAACATATTAATAGTTAAAGTCTGATTACACTGTATTCATCACAAACTGTTCTACAATAATATGAGAGCAACAGGAATGCACATGTTTGTGTTTTTGAGAAAACAATGTTTATGCGTGGTTAGTGAAAAGTAAAATTTTTTACGTCACTGAAATAAGGCCATAAAACACATGGTGCATCCGAAATCACATACTTTCTGAGTAGGTACTACATTTGAATATGAATTTACTTCACACCCGTTAAAAAAGTATGTTCTATATAGTATGAATGAGGGTGGTATGAATGAAATCCGGACATACTACATCCACCATGTTGCTACTGTGACGTGACCCACCAGTGTCCGTTGCGTCGCTTCACTTCCATTCATAAATTCTCTCCTGTGGCTTCATGGGATAGTAAAGTGTCCATCGTATGCGCACTTCAGAATCACGCCGGAAGTAGTAGGTCATCCGGGTACTTCTCGCCTACTGTTTTTCGAATACTATGGATTCGGACATACTACTCGGCTCACATACTGTTTTTCACATACTATTTAGTAGGGAAGTATGCGATTTCAGACACAGCGATACAGAACATTTGTCCACAAGACTTTTGAGAACTGGATGTGGTAGACTAGAGTTTTTGCTACAAAATGATGTGAAAATCATCCTGCCCACTCATTCACAAAAAACACATATATTGATCTAACTTTTGTAAGACATGTTTTGTGTTAGAAAGGCTGTATGTGAGGGAGTGACAATGACCATGAAAATTTAGTGATTTTACTGGCACCTTTCTATTCACACTGTTTTAACCCCTCATTTATTTGATCAAACCTCTCACTTACCCTTGTTTGCTTTTGCACTTCTTAAGGACATTCATATAATCTTACTTTTCAAAATTACTTATAAAACAATCGCTCCTGGCTACGGGGAAAGCTAGTATGTTTGCTTAGCATAGCGTCAAACATGACAATTTCAGAGATTAATATAGTGTTTTGCTCCAAAATCACTATATAACATCAGTCATGTTTGAAATAACTTGCTTCTTTTCACAGAATGAGGCAGAAAATATATTATTGTATAAAATTATATGCTGTGATACAGGCTATGTCGATTAGCTTTGCATTTTAAATATACATCATTCTTATGAAAACACCCGAAATGGCTTAAAGAAAATAAATAAACAGATGTATCATCGCAATGTTTATTGTCTTCATGTTTCATCAGTCAAAACGTCTCTATCTACATTTTACTCAGCTGTAGTGATACATTGCTATAGATGTATTTGTCCATATAAGGGATTTTCTGGAATGTCATAAGTTTAATACTTCTGAGTCTCACTTGTGAAACAGTTGCTACATGAGAGTGTTTAATACTCCATAATGCTCACATTGCACCATTTTGGGTAAAAATAGAAAAATAATACTAAAGTACTTTGTAACGCTGTAACTGGACTGGTTTTTCAGCAAACTACTTATTTACTTTTACTGGAGTCATTATTTTTCAGTACTTTTACTTGTACTCAAGTAAATTATTCCTTAAGTAGCAATACTTTACAATTGTTTAGTACTCTTTCCACTACAGCAAATAAAGAATTATTAAATGCCCTATAAAGTGTATTTTAACCCGTTTTGCACTGCGATATTTGCTAATTTGTGCTGATCTTGGTAGACTGCGTTGGTCATTATGGAAATGAGTCGACTGCATCGGTGTTCTTTAATTTACGCATTGTTTAGTAAATCTGGCCCCAAGCATGTTCTAATTGGCTGTGATTTTGTTACTTCCCAAAGAAAATGCTCTGTATTTATTTCTCAGAGGTTGCTCATAAGGTTTTTGAGTAAATTGAGACAAATTTAAATTGAAATTTTTTTTTTAATTGAGTTCTCAATTATGTATCGTTTAAGTTTCAACTTTGTCTCGGATGCTTCTCCTAAAATTCCTTTGGAGAATTAATAATAGAAACTAATAATAATACAGTTAATTAACGTATCATAGCACAGTTCATATTGAAATTTTCTTTGGCTTTTCTTTGACTTGGATTGCAGACTTTGGTATCTTGAGAAACAGGACACTTAAGAAATCAAATCAATTTTCTCTTTTTTGTGAAAGGAGAAACAGTTGTGTTGTTTAAGAATAAACAGTTTAGACCTTATTTATTTCTTACCTGTGGCTCTGCACAACATTTCAGTTGATTGTGGAATTGTGGCCAGAAATCTCTTCCAGGCTTTTCACACTATGCTTAATTCCAGGTAAACTTCTTTTTAAATCTTTACCCGGAATTGACCTTGATTAAGAACTTCGCACCACTTATAGCTTGGGTTAGTGCTGCTTTGCTTACAATTTATAAAGCCTTACTCCTGAAAACTGCTGAATTGCGGTGTCATCGGTATATAAAGTAAAATGTAAATAATGTAAAACATTTACCCCCAGATAACCCTGGATTGTGTTATCCAAGGATTTAAAATGACCCTGAACTATTTCAAGTGTGAAAAGCCCATATTTAGTCTTGATTTCAGTCTTTATACAGCACCAGTAACATGGTAAATTCTCAAGTATTAAGCTCTATATTAGAGATGAGAATGTATGTGCTCACCACACTGGAGGGAACTTCACACACTAATGAGTTTGTCAGATGTTGATCCAATGCTTTACCCACCCCACATTTACCGCCTAAGGGCAGCATAGGATCCCCCTGCAGTGAATTTGGTTTGGTCTTGGAACGCTGACCTTTGACTTCAGAAAACACTTAACAGCAGTGTTCGAATTGTATCAAAGCTCTTTGGGGGTCCCCCCCCCACCACCACGCCTCCTTCAAAAATAAATAAATAAATGTATTTCTTATTGTTGAGAAAACCTAATAACCGAATGACTGTTCGTCGGTTCCAAGATAAAAGCTTTTTCAATATCAGTTAATTAGGTGTACCAAACAATCATTAAGCAAAGAAGAATTAAATATCTTATTATATCTTATGAACCAACTACAGCGTAAGGCTAAAGTAGCCTAATGTTAGTGTAATCTATTAACTACACACATCATAAACCCATCTGTTTAGAAAAGTATCATATACGGTGTCATGAAATATTTTAATATGACTGAATTTGTATTTAAAGTTATCACAATTTAATAAAAACATTCTAAGTTACTAATTATAACACTTTAATAATTTTCAGTTAATTTTACATTTTCAGGTTAATAATTTTCAGTTATTCAAACAGCAAGTAAATTATGGAGAAAGCGAGCAAACATTTACATTAAAGATCACTGACTTCAGTCTAGCCAGACTCAAAGCACTCAAAACTCCTGTTATAATCAAT
>NW_015505314.1:37281-37520 GCF_001515645.1 Sinocyclocheilus grahami | reverse complement strand
CTGTCCATACACTTTATGATAAATTAATCTCTTACTTACATCGTATGTACATTTGCACTTTGTTGCTTATGATGAGAGAATTTGTGAGTTTCAGTCAGAATTCATTCAGTGAGCGTACGCACTGAACAAAACTCCGGCGTTTCAGCGATGACTCATCTGAACGCTTCTGATTGACCATTGCATTCATAAACTCAACAGAATCGTGTGTGATTAGTTAGAATGCGCAATGCTGTAAAACG